>NW_006399764.1:6475400-6553101 GCF_000299155.1 Elephantulus edwardii | reverse complement strand
TAGCACAATTAAATGTTCTGGGATTCCCATTCTTCTCAGAGTCAGCCACAGTTTGTTATGATCCACACAGTCAAATGCCTTTGCATAATTAGAATTTTGTAAATATACTAGTGGGGGGGGCGGGAAAAAGAAAAAGAAATTCTGAACAAGTTATTCTCTTTTTATTTAAACCAATAATCAACACCATGATAAACAGAGAAAAGACTGAAATTGTGAGTGATTTCACCTTACTTGGATCTACAATCAACACTCATGATAATATCACTCAAGAAATCAACAGTTACATTAACAAGGCAGCAAGTAATAAATGCTAGAGAGGATGTGGTGAGAAAGGAACGTTTATACATTGTTGGTGAGATTGTAAATGGTATAACCGTTCTGGAAGGCAGTTTAACACTTCTTCAAAAAGCTGAACATAGAAATCCCATATTACCCAGCTATTCCACTACTTGGAATATACCCTGAGAAAATGAGAACTGAAGCACAAACCGAGATTCATACACCAATGTACATAGCAGCATTTTCACCATTTCAAGAACATGGGAACAGTCCAAATGTCCAACTACAAACAAAAGGATTGAGAAATTTGGTAACATTCACACAATGGAATATTAGGCAGCAAGCAGGAGCAATAACTTTGTAAATTATTATCTAACTTGGGAGAGACGGGAAAACATTATGCTGAGTGAATAACTCAGTCCCACAAGGATAAATATGGTATAAAACCATTATTGTAGAATGAGTATAAGGATTCAGGAGGGATGGGAGAGGGTGGAAGCAGAGGGATGAGGATGTACAGGGTCAGGAGGGATTAATCATGGTGCTGTACAATTTGATGGGTGAGGAGGTGAGGGAAATGGAAAGAATTTGTTCTTGAAAGCAATGTATTAGAATTTTGTATATAAACTAGTAGAAAAAAATTAAAAAATAAATTAAAAAGACAAAAGTTATGTTGCATTAGTAAAATCTGTCAGTAAGGAGCTCACCAAAGTACTGAAGAGCAAGGGTGTCAGTTTAAAGATTATGATCCAAGTAAAAATATTTTCAGTTGCTACCTTTGCATCTGAAAGTTGGACAATATATGAGGCAGCCCAGATAAGAATCAAATCCTTTGAATTGGGGTTACAGAGAAGACTAGTGAATATCCCTCGGAATGCCAAATGGATAAGCAAGTCCAAGTCTGTATTAGAGGAAGAGCAACCAGGGGTGCTTCAAAGAGGCAAAGATGGTGAAACTTCATCTTCATCTTTGGGCATGTTGCCAGGAGGGGCAAGTCCTAGGAAAGTTTCAGCGTACTGGGAAAATGAAGGGTCAGTAAAAGAAAGCAAAGCTTTCAGCAAGGTGAATTGACAAAATTACTCTAATGATGGTACAGGATATGATACTTAACTTAGAGAAGATGCCAAGTTAGGAGATAGTACAGGATTGGATTCTTGCCTTGAAGAAGACGTCAAGAAAGGAGGATGGCACTAGATAGGAAAAAGTTAAGATCTGTTGTCTATAGTGTCGCTATGAGTTGTGATACGGAGAGAGGATACAACCCTGATGCACGGTTTTCTTAATTCTAAACCCTTCAATGTTCCTCTGCTTTCTTCACACAGGAGCCTCCTGGTCCAGGTCTAGGTTTCAAATAAGCACAATTCAGTGCTCTGAGACCCTCATTCTTCACAATGTCAGCTACAGCTTATCATGATCCACACAGTCAAATGACTCTGCATAGTCAATAAAGACCAAATAGATGTTCTTCTGATATTTAGTTTCAGCCAAGATCCATTTGATATCATCAGTGACCTCCCATGTGCCATCCTGCTTGAACTTCTGGAAGTATCTGTGTACTGTTCCAGTCATATTTTAATGATTCAGCAGTATTTTGCTGTCATTTAATATTAATAATATTATTTTGACAGTTTCCACATTCAGTTGGATCATCTTTCTTGGGAATAGGAACAAATAGAGACCTCTTCCAATCTGTTGAACAGACAGCTGTCCTCCAAATTCCTGGCATAAACTGGTGAGTGTATCCAAGGTTGCATCTGTTAATTGAAACAAGTAAGTAATTGGTATCCCATCGATTCCTGGGGCTTTATTTTTTGCCACTGCCTCAATGCAGCTCCCACTTCCTCCTTCATTAATTATTACCATTGGCTCCTATTCATATGGTACTTCCAGAATTTTTTTTTCATTGTCCATAGTTCTTTCTGGTACAGTGATTCTTCACATTCTCTCCATCTTCTTTTAATGCTTTCTGGGTCAGTCAATATGTTGCCCATAGTGTCTTTCTATATTATGACTCGAGGCTTAAATTTGTTTTTCAGTTCTCTCAGCTTGAGAAATGCAGAGCTAATTCTTCCTTTTTTATTCTCCAATTCTAGCTTTCTGCACATCCCACAAATCCCAACATAGCTTTCTGGATGATGCAAATGGTTAATCATTATATTGATTTAGCTGCAAGATTGGTGGTTTGGGAGAAAGCTTCTGAAAGATCATGACTCTGACAACTTTCTGGAGCAGTTTTTCTGCATACATAGGGTTGCTGTGAATTGGAATAAACTTGACTACCATCAGCAACTCCAGTTGTTGAAATGACTGCACGTAGCGCCTACCATAAAGAATGGGAAGTTTTGAGAATCAATAAAAACTCTGAAGAAAGACACAGATAGGCAATGGCTTCATCATGAGAGCTAATAGATCTAGAGGGAGCTCAATTTCCTAGTCTGTAGAGAATTGCAATTCCAAACCAAAAATTGTGCTTCTCTGAAGGTTCAAATCCAAGAGTAACTCCTTGGAAAAAGATGAGCATCCTCCCCCCATACGACTTACAGCACTGGAAAACCAGTGGAGGAGAATCTGTAAGATGCAACCGACTCAAAAGATATGGTTCATTAAGTGAGTGGGTGAGTGAGTGAACCAAGACATGAAGCCTCACATCTCATCATTCCCTCTGCCTTTCCACATTAATATCTAGCTGTTTTCACACCTATCTTGTGATTATTCTCAATTCCATGTATCCTCTTTCCTCACTCCTTATCTTCCTCTCTATACCTCTTTTTGCAATCATAAAGGTAAATCTATCCACACACCATGTGTATATCTATGCAGAAATGAACAACTTTTTAAAGAATTATGTTTAAGATATGCAAGATGAGTAAGCTTTATGAGTGGAAAGTATGAAAACGAAGTAATAGTAAATAATAAAAATCTTTTCTTACCAGCACCCTTTCTCATGAATTGTTTTTTGTCAGGAGAAAGCTTCTGGAATTGCATTATAATGTTTGTGAGAATGAAAATGCTTTAGATCATCCAATTGTTTCCTTGTTTTTCCGTGGTTACTTTTATCAATAATAAAATTCAAAAGTGATAGACCTTTTCTCAAGTAATACAACTTTCTTTTTTTATGATAGTAATAACACATCAGAAAAATGGTTAACATCAAATAAGGCATTTCTAAAAGTTTCTTTAGCAATTTCTTCCCATGTGTTCTCCCTTATTTTAGAGGATCATGTTTCTTTATTAAATAATATTAAGATGTTTTACATTTTTATTTCAGCAATTAAACGATGATAGTCAATGAGCAACCAGTTTTGTTAATTGCATAAGGGGGAGGGGGGAATCACCTCACCAAATAGCAACCTTCCAATGTTTTAAAAACCTCTTTCCACTCCTTTCTTCTGTCATTCCCTCACCAAGTAAAATAGTTTTCCTCTATTTAATTCATTTAGATATTTAGCGCTTTCTGAAGGGGAAGCCCAGATATGGTTTATAAACCTGTTTGGGGTGGATTTTTTTTCCTCTCTCTCTCTCTCTTTCATTGTTTTCCTCTATTTAATTCATTTAGATATTTAGCGCTTTCTGAAGGGGAAGCCCAGATATGGTTTATAAACCTGTTTGGGGTGGATTATTTCTCTCTCTCTCTCTTTCATTGCCTTTAAGTCAGAACTGATTCAGAGCGGTTCCTCCAGTGGATATCTGTCACTGGAAACCAGATGAAAGGAGATTTCCCATCTTTCTCCCATGGAGTCACTGGTAGATCCATATTGCCAGAGAAGTGTGGCTGTAGAGTTAGCGGTGCAAGTCTCCATCAGAGCTCAACCACGAGCCCTGTTTAGCAAAATGTTTTATCCCACTATATCAGCCCTTTTGGGTATCACTTTCTGTTAAAATAAGCTATTAAAAATAAAAAGAGAGAGACAGAAAACAAAATGTATCTGATAAAGAAACCAGAAGCAAATAAACTGGAAAGTCTAGTAAATCCTGGGCCAACATTAAAATAAAAAAGAAGATAAAATTATTAGAACAGTGAATCTTGAAATGTCACAGAATGTCTTTTCGGGAAACATATACCCTGAAGTAGCCACTCCAGAAATTTGCCTTATTATTTTTCTAATGTTATATCCTATTCCACAAAAAAATATTAGCCTTTTCCCATCAATTATTGTGAGCCTGGTAGTTTTTATTCATCTAGAGAAAAATTTCCCATTGTGTCTTTAATGATGAGAAGATAAAATGCCATTCCTATGTTAACTCTGAGGACATTACTCTCCCTGGGTTTGCACTTAGCTAATGATCTAGTGTTAGCGTAACAACTCAAGATATTCTTGTTTTGGTCCTTTCCTTCACAGCAGGAATCTCAAGAATCTTTTGCCATAGTGCCACAAGTGTTAGTGTACAGGTCCTCTGATCTGTATCTCTGTAGTACTCACACGTTATTTCAGAGTAAATGCAGAAAACTTGCTGTAACTCACTTCCCTATTGAATGAAACAGGATGTGATTCCCATGATTTGAACTACCCTCCCTTGCTATGATGGAAAGAAAAAGAAACTGATCTATCTCCTCCACCTTTGGTATCCCTGGGCTTGTGTGTGTGTGTGTGCAAATGATTTATAAACTAGACTACTAATTGAAAAGATCGGTAGTTCAAGGTCACTCAGAGGCATCTTAGTATAAAAGTCTGGCAACCTGCCTCTAAACAAGCAGGTATTAAAAACCTGTGGCACACAGACAATGCACACGTGTCCACCTCAGTCAAAGAAAACTCCAAGGCAACTGCTGAACTGTTTCTTGCCCTGCTTTAAGCATTTCATGATCACTTTATAATAAAAATCTCATTACTTTTAAAATACCCTAAAAACTAAAAGTCTCGTGAAGAAAAAAAAAGTTTTAAAATAAAATTCCTAGGTTTTTCAAAATTTAAGGGCACTCTTATCCTATAATCTCAGTGAGATACAGGTGGTGCTGTGTGGAAATACATCACATAAAAAAAAATACATCACGTGATCATTTATCTAGTATCTCTCAATCTATAGAGAGGATCAGCCAAAAATAGAAAGACCCTCAATCAGATGGACTGACGCAGTGACTGTAACAACGGTCTGGAATAATGATCCTCAAAGTCGGGCACACAGAGCAGTGTTTTGTTCTGTTGTCCACAGGATTGCTATGGTCAGAACTGACGGGACGTCACCCAGCAACAACCACGAAAGCTATCTAATCTAAACTTTACCTCCACTCAAAAAAGGCATATGACACAGTTGTACACTATGATCATCTTTTCCAAGCAAATGCCGCACAGTGGAATACATTTTTGGAATTTTTAAACTATTTTTTTAAAAGACTGTAAGCTTGCATCCTCTGCATACACGATACTCTTTCAACAGGATGTGGGAGTGTTCTCTCTGTTTAGTACGACATGGCGTCTACAAAATTATATCATGAAGTGTTCAAATCACAGTTAACTTCAAAACTGCCTGCTTAACCAGACTATATATTATCTCGCTACAAAACTCTACAGAGTATATCATAAAGATAATTCACAGGAAAGGCATGAATGTACGGCTGTATTTCTACCTTGGGGCTCTTAATGCCTTATGAGCTCGAAGGATCTAAATTTTTCCCCAGAAATACAACCTGTAATGATACACTTGCCATGCATTATCCTTCATGAAATTTGCATCATGACCTTATTAAGATGGTATCCTTTTATATCAGTCATCTATTTTTCTAATTAATTTACTATATTTTATTAAAACTAGAGATTTTTTCTTATCCTACTGTGTTCATATGTCGCAAATGGTAATAAGAGTTTGTCAAAGAAGACTCTAATAATATTTTTATTCCACCTATCATTGTCTTCAGAGACTTGAGTTCTTCTTTAAATATATAAAGTAACATGATACAGGTTTTTGGTGGGATTTTTTCCCCCTAAGCTCAGAATAAGAAATGTACCTAATAGGTTCTCAAAACTGCTTCAAAGAATTTAAATCCTATCCCTCACCTCGACTACTTACTTGTAAGGGTTAAGCTAACCATGTAGGAGGAGCTTAGAGAAGGACATCATGCTTAGGAGGGTGGAGGGACAGCGCAGGAGGGGAAGATTCAGTGACTGGGGTAATAGGGATGGGAGTGTCAGAGACAGTGTGATTGGCACAGGACAGAGCAGAGTTTAGGGCTGTTGTACATAGGGTCGCTATGAGTCGCAAGTGACTCGACGTCACATAACAACAACAAAAATCTAAAAAAACACATAATCAGCTTTTTGAGGAAGTGCCAAACTGCCTTCCAGTATGGTCATACCATTTTACAATCCCACCAACAATGTATAAGGGTCCTTTCTCACCTCATCCTCTCCAACATTTATTACTTGCTTCCCTGTTAAACTTTTCCATTGTTACTGGAGTGAGATGGTAATTTATTGTGGTTTTGATTTGCATCTCTCTTAACTGCCGGTGATTTGGAGCATTTCTTCATGTGTCTGTTAGCCATTCGAATGTCTTCCTCTATGAAAATTCTTTCCATGTGTTTTGCCCATTTTGTACTTGGGTTATCAGTCTTTTTCTTATGGAGGTCCAGGAGTATTCTGTAAACCTTTGTTATAAGACTCATGCTGAGATTGTATTAGCATATGTTTGTTCCCAATCTGTAGGTTTTCTTTTCACCCTGTTGGAAAAAGTTTTTGAGACACACATAGATTTAATTTTTAGAAGGTCCCATGCATCAAGTTTATCTTCTTCAGATTGTGTATTTCTGGTTGTATTTGGCAGTCTCTTTATACCTTAGACTAGCTGAACATAGAAATTCCATATGATCCAGCTGTTCTTCTACTTGGAATATACCCTGAGAAAATGAGAACTGAAGCACAAACAGAGATTTGTACACCAATGTTCATAGCAGCATTATTCACCATCACAAGAACATGGAAACAGCCCATATGTCCAACTACAAATGCACAAATTGAGAAATTATGGTACAGCCACATCGTGGAATACTATGCAACATGCAGGAGTAATGATTTTGTAAATTATTATTAACTTGGGAGGGACTGCAGAGCATTATTCTGAGTGAACTCAGTCCCACAAGAATAAATATTGTATAAAATCATTATTGTAAAATGAGTATAAGGCTCCAAGAGGGATGGGAAAGGGTGGAGGAGGATGTGGGGGGGGCGGGGGCGGATTAATGGGTTGTACAATTTGATGGGTGGTGGTGAAGGAAATCGAAAGAATTAGTTCTTGAAAACAATGCATTTGAATTTTGTAAATAAACTAGTTGTTGTTGTTTTTGTTACTGTTGTCATGCGCCATTGAGTCTGTTGCAACTCATAGTGACCCTATGTACAAGGGCCCTAAACTCTGCTCTATCCTGTGCCAACCTCATTGTCTCTGATACACCTACTCCCACTACTCCAATCACTGAATTGATCCATATCTTTGAGGCTTTTCCTCTCCTTCACTCTCCCAAACATGATGTTCCTCTCCAAGGACTGGTTCCTCCTTGTAACATGCCCAAAGTATGTCAGACGAAGCTTCAGAATCCTTGCCTCCAAGATGCAGCCCGGCTTCACCTTCTTCAAGACAAACCTGTTTGTTCTCCCAGCATTCCATGGTATATTCAACACTCTTCACCAGCACCACAGCTCAAAGGCATCAATTCTCTTTCTATTATCTCTAGTAACTGTCCAACTCTTCAATGCATAGATTATAGCCAAGATCAGGCACATCTTAGTCTCCAGCCTGACATCATTGCTCTTCAGTATTCTGGAGAGATCCCTGACAGCTGACTTTCCCAATTCAATTTGTCTCTTGATTTCCTGGCTGCTGGTACCAAGAATGTTGACTGTGGAGTCAAGCAAACTAAAACTGTTAACTATCTCAATCTCTTCAACCTTCCATACTGATGCTGCCAAATAAACTAGTAGAAAATTTTAAAAAAAAGTAATCAAGGACAGAGAACATTCAGCCCTGAGCATATATGTTTACAAAACAAGAGTACACTGTTTTATACATATATATGTATGTATGTTTATATACAAAACCTTGATTCTCCTGCTGATGCTGCCTTCTGATAAAGATGCAGTTACAGAAACAGAGAAGGTCAGCAAATAAGAAACAGTAAAAACATCTTGAAGCCCAGGTAACATGTATTACAGTTTATGCCTTTAAAGACTAAGATGCACCTGATTTTGGTCATGTTTTTCTCAATCACCTACTATGCCTGTGAGAGCTGGACAATGAACAAGGTTGACAGAACAAGACTCAAATTCTTCGAGTTGTGGAGCTGGAGAAGTGAATTGAATATCCCATGGACTATCAAAAGAACAAATAGATATGGAGGAGGTGCCTCCACAGCACTCCTTGGAGGCAAGGATGATGATCTTTCATACTTTGGACATGTAGCGAGGAGAAGCTATTCCTTGGAAAAGGACAGCATGCTTGGAAAGATGGAGGGTCAACAAAGAAGAAGAAGAGCCCAATAAGATAGATTGACACGGTTACTTGAGCAACGGGCTAGAATATGTTGGAAATGATGAGCACGGAACAGGATAGGGCAGGGTTTAGGTTGACTTCATAGGGTCACTATGAGTCCTTGTTGACTTGATGTCACTTAACAACAACTGCTGATTTAATGAGAAACTTCTCATTAAATCTATGAGGATGTATAGATCAGAAGAACACTGAACTCTCAAGTTCCTCACCCCTTCATTCTTGAATAACTCAAGTCTTGAGTAGTTCATTCAGTCCTCTGACACTTTACTGTTGGCCAGAGAAGTTCAATGTCACATCCATAGATTCCTAGTCAATTTCCCAGGAGAAAAATTTTTCCAGTTTGGTGTTTTAGGTTTTGGTGTTCCCCCCCCCTTTTTTAACACCTTGTTTCCAATTAATTGGCATTTTCTTCTTGTATCTGGTCTCTGTTCCATACAGTTTCATAATATTAAGATAATAATCAGAGTTAAGAACTCTAGGATTTCTTAAATTTATATTTGTAATTATTTCCCCTGAGTAAATAAGAAGAAAATCTAAGTTATTTTAGTAAAGCCAAGGAGTCACAAAGCAAAAGTAACAACCAAATTCAAGTGGATGGACCTTGAAAGAAGCATTATTTCCATTCCAATGTGATCAAATGTACCTTCTCAAAGTTTTCTCCTGCCCTTAATTTTTTTTATCTAATTTAGAGATGAAAAATAGTTACTTTCTGTGTTTCTCACTCAATTTCTTGAAGGTTGTTTTATGAGGTGGTAAAATTGGGATTTTACAGAAAATAACATTGCTGTGATAAGTTAATATTCTATTTCATATAATATTTACTTATTTTATGTTTAGTTGATTTATCTTACATTTTGTTTCTTCAAGTGTCCACCAGCTACTAAGCTCCACAATTAATATCTGAGTTTAGAATCCATAATTCCAAAATTCCATAATTTTTCAACTATTGCACATCACCTTCTGTCGTGGCTACTAAGGGTTGCTGCTATTCTTGGCATGGAATTCACATCAGGGGGACCTTGCTGAGGTCAGTGATAGAAAGTGGTCACTTATTTTCTCGAACTTTTTCAATTTTAAAGAAATACTTTCTGAGAACTATCCTTGAAGCGTAATCAACTCTGAATGACAAAATGGCAAGTGAAATATATCAGAGGACCTGAGATGCTTATTGAAAAAGATCAAAGACTAAAGCCTTCAATATGTCAATAGCTCAATGTAAAAAAAAACCAAAACCCTCACCACTGAGTCAATAGCAACATTATGATCGAAGATTGAAAAGATTAAAAATGTCATCTCTCTTGGTTCTACAATTAACATCTTTGGAAAGTGTTATTGTTGTTTTAAAAAAGTTGCTGTTGAGTCGAGTACGACTCATAGTAACCTTAAGAATAACTGATCTGGACCTTTTAAGATCCTGTACCATCCTCACAATTTCTGACATACTCAATCTCTTTGATGCCATTGCTGTGTGGACCCATCTGGCTGAGGTTCTTTCTATCGTTTGCCATCCATCCATCTTCACAAGCATCATGTCTCTCTCCAAGGAGTAACCTCTCCTAGCAACATGCCCAAAGTATGTGAGATGAAGCTTCATCACCTTAGCCTCCAAGGAGCACTCGGGCTGCACCTTCTCCAAGACATAGCTGTTTGTTCTTTTGACAGTCCATGGAATTTTCAGCACTCTTCTCCAACAGCACAGTTCAAAGGTATCAGTTCTTCTCATGCCATCCTTAGTCATTGCCCAGCTTTCAGACAAATAGCAAGTGACTGAAAAGACCATGGCCTGAATCAGGCACACTCTGTCCTCAAACTGACATTGTTGTTTCTCAATAATTTGGAGAGGTCACTGACTACAGACCCTTGGCATGAAGAATCAATAAATCAAAAGACAGATTGTCTTCTAAACATCGAGTCTCTGTGAGAATCATAACCTTTTTCCAAATGGTGTAGAAAAAAGAGCTCCAAGACTGAGGGGAAAACCAGCAGGCAGTGACATTTCACACAAGGATCTCACAATGGAGTTTACAGAATACTACAAAGACTCCACAAGAAAATATCTGATATCCCGATTACAAAGTGGGCCAAAGACATGAAAAGAAAGGACATTTAGATGGCCAACAACTATATGAGGAAATGTTTAAAATCACTGGTAAACGGAGAGATGCAAATCAAAACATCAATGAGATACCATATCATTCCAACAGCAGTACTAAAGTTCAACAGGACAGCAAACAGATATGTTGAAGAGGCTGCAGAGAGATTGGAACTCTTGTGTACTACTGGTGAGATGGTAAATTGGAATAATTACTATGGTCTTTCCTCAAAAAAAAGTAACATAGAAAGCTCATATGACCCAGCTATTCTACTGCTAGGAAAATAATCCAGGAAAATCAGTAATGAGATATGAATGGAAATATGTGCACTTATGTTCAAAGGATAGTTATTTATAGCAGCTGAGAAATGGAAGCAGCCCCACTGCCCATCGACTTACTAATGGACAGAAAAACTGTGGTATAGCAACACAATGGAATATTAAGATGAACAGGCACGTTGACTATAGCAATGACCCTGAGCGGATCTTCCGATGGTGAAGATCATGATGATGGTGCTTGATGGGACCAAGTTCTGATTTTGTTGTTCATATCTTTGCTATGGATCGTGATTGACTTAAAGACACCCAATAATAACAACAAATAAATGAGCAGCAGACTCCTTCTTCACGAGGCATTGACCCCCAGGATTTTCCTTTACACATATCAAGCAGCAAAGAGATTCAATTCAGTGTCAGAAGAAGAAAGAGCTCCTGGATCCAGGCCAAGTCCAATGGAACAGCCAGGGTTTGTCCTTGAGCAAGGGTGCCTTGCAGTGAACATTGAGAGGGAAGTAGTTGCAACATAATCCCTTTGCAAGTATGACTGTTGCTGCTCCAAACCCTGGTTGACTAGCTGTAGCAGTAGCCAAGACTGACTTTTTCTGGTTTGCAATCAGTTCTCAGATCGTGGTGGTCAAATCTCCCTGCTATCACGATCCACCCTTGATTTTTTCCACACAAGTGGATAAGCTCAGGCCAGACCCACTCTGGATAAAAGAAATTTAAATAGTTTTGAGTACAAATGAGATGAATGAAGCTATGGACAATAATCAATGTCTTCAAGTTGTGCTGCAGAAGAGTCTTGAACATACTATGGACTGCCAAGAAAACAAATAGGTCTGTTTTGGAGAGGGTGAAATCAAGTCTCTTTTTGAAGGTTAGGATTTTGAAGCTCCACCTCACTTACTTTGGGCAAGCGGCCAGGAGAGATCAGTCCTTGGAGATGGACATCATGCCTGCAAGGGTGGAGGGACAGTGCAGGAGAGGAAGACCCCAGATGAGATAGATTAACACAGTAACTGGGGCAATGAGGGTCGGTGTGTCAGATTTAGTGAGATTGGCTCGGGACAGGAAAGGGTTTAGAGCTGCTGTATATAGGGTCACTATGGGTCACAGGTGACTCAACAACACATAACAACAACAATGTAAGAATACAACCTTATTTTAATCTCCATATAGGACAACCATATATTGATGTTGAGTTTTGACAAATATGAATGCCTTTCTTCAGATTTGTAGAATGTGTCAGCCTAGCACTCTATAATCACAGAACAAAAATTGGCATAGATGAACTCAGTATAATTTGCTATCTGGCTTTGGCACATGCTAACAAAGAAACTAAGGAGCCCTGGCACTGGTCTAGATTACATACAGTATTGAAATAGAGCAGTGCTCAGTGGATTGCAATAGTAACAGTGCTTGCTTTGCTTTCATATTCAGAAGTCCTGAACACTTGCTAAACTACTTAAATTTTCTTTTACCAGAATTGTGCAGCTCCTTTCCCACTCTTCATTTGGTCAAATTGCTTTTCAAGAATAAATAAAACAAAGGATGGTGTTACATAGACCTCCTAACCAAAATCAAACATTTGAGGGTGTGAGACTTCAAGACTATGGTTTGGGAAAAGCAAGGGGGAACAAAAAGTGGAGGGGGGATTGCACAAGTATTTGAATTGGTGTTTTTGTTATGTGCTATCAAGTTGCCTGTGATTCATAGTGACCCTATGTACAATAGCCCTAAACCCTGCTCTGTCCTGTGCTGATCTCATTGTCTCTGACACACCTATCCACGTGACCCCAGTCACTGAACAAATCCATCTTATCTAGGGTCTTCCTTTCTTGTGCTGTCCATCTACCCTCCCAAGCATGATGTCCCACTCCAAGGACTAGCCTCACCTTGTGATATGTCCTAAGTATGTCAGACAAAGCTTCAGAATCCTTGCCTCCAATGAACAGCCTGATCTCACCCTCTCTAGGATGAACCTGTGTGTTCCCCTAGCAGTCCATGGTATAGTCAATACTCTTCTTCAGCACCACACCTTAATGTAGCATGGTTTATTTTGCTCAAGAGAGGCCTTTTCCTTTTGTCATTATCTGTTGATTGTTGATATGTGCTGGAGTCAGAAACAACTCTTGTCTGAACCTCTGACATGCTTTCAGAGGCTGTAGGAAGAAATTCTCTGTCCTTCACTTGCAAAGCAGCTGGTGGAGTCGAACCACTTGCTTTTAGGCTGGCAGTGCAACCACTTACTCACTGAACCACCAGAACCATCCTTCATGATGACATCATCATGTAATTACTTCTCATCTATATTTTCATTCTCAATTTGAATTGGATACATTCATTCCTACAAGATTCAACTGACTCTTACCCATATTTAGATTAAACATTGTTCCCATATACGTACTTTGAAATCCTGTACAAACTACACTCAAGGATGCTCGGGTTTGCCACCTCCTGCTGTGTGTCTATCTTCTTCACTAGACTTTAACGTTCTACTGGACAGAAGTGGTACTTCTATTATTCTAACATAGTAACTATGGTATAGGTTTTTAACTAGTACTTCTCTTGCTAGTATTTAGTGAATGAAAATTGGCTGTGTTTCTCAGGACTTTCAATATAACTGAACACTAGTAATTAGTGATAAGAAATTATAATTTAATATTTTCTTTGAACCAAGTATTAGCCTCATCTTATGGATGAAGGGACTGAGCCACAGAGAAATTAACTAAATAAGGAAACACAGAAGGTTAGTGAGTGCTAAGATCAGGATTTCATCCTAGGTCCATCTACCTTTCCACAAAATCCCAAGGTTAAAGTACTTGAAACACAGGTGCCACCTTTGAAGCTCTAGGTTCCTTCCAGTTGCCTTTTTTCCTTTGCCAATTTTCCTTAAATTCCTTCTCTTCTGGGAAACTAAAAATCACCTGGTTTGTTTGAATAGTCTTATGCAGATCAATTCTATCAATACTCATAACTCATTTTTTTATATGAATGAGCAAAAGTAACAACAGTTGATTTAATATCACTGCTGCAAAAGTCCTTTGTGAGACTAGAGAAATGACTTGGATGATGCCTTTTGTTGTGAATCCTGTAAGAGGTAAGCTATCAGAAAAATATTTTATTAAATTTTGCAGTCTTTATTTGTTTTAATCAAAAAGCTAACAACAAAGCAAAGTATCAGAGATAGTAAATGGAAATGAAAGCTTTTTGGTGTGTCTCTGCTTTGGAAACAGTCTGTGAGACACATTAAAGGCAAAGGTCTCTAAAAGCCTTCGTGGATAGATAGCCTCCAGAATTCCACTGATGCTTTGAGCCAAGCCCTTGCTCCATGGTAGAAGATCACCATGAAATCCCAATCTCTCGATTACTTTGAGGATGGCACAGACAGTCACCCATGCCCACAGACTCTGGAAAAATTTCCCTGGAACCTCAGAAAGGATTAGGAAGCTCTTGAAGCCAATAATTGCTCTATACAGTAGACCACACCACCTTATTATCCTCTGAAGCTTATTGAAGTTACATATGCAATAGGAGCTGGTTGGAGGATGAATCAAATAAAATTGTCCTTGGAGAGATCATACATATGTATTAACTAAGACTTTAAAAAAAGCTTTGATAATAGCTAACTGCCAGGTTGAATTGTAGATGAATTCGCGTATGGAAAGAATTCAGTCTTTTTTATCATCATTCATAAGGCAAGATTAACACTCATACAAAGGTAAGTAAAGCTCAGTAGTTAATTACTTTATTGTCATTAAAAACGTGTCATTTAATACATATTTTTGTTCAATGGCAAAGCTATATTTTAAAAGGTTGCATAGAAGTTGTTAAATGCAGATATAAATCTGTAATTATTATCTAATAACCATATTTGTTAGAAACAAAAAGGCCAGCACAATATAAGTACCCTAAGCCCTGTATCCAAATTATAAAGACAAAGAATGAAAGCAACAAATTCACAGGAGGTAACAGTGGAAAAATGAAAGAAAGAAAACAAATTTGACCTTCTTGTGAGCAAAGATGGTACTTTATTCATAACTTATTAGTTCAGTAAGTATCATAGTAGACATGGAATAAATATTAATTGGAATGAATTGTTTATTGAACCAACAGAAGGTCACAGAAGAAAGGATGAGAGGTTTAAAAGTAATATATTTTAGGGCATTATGATTATCATAAGAGTTCGGAATGAGGGGTACAGAGTAGAGTATACTCAGGGTGAGGCTAGGAGGGTGCAGGGGATGTTGTATACCAGTGAAGGAGTTTTTCTTTTGCTTTTAAAGAAGAGCAAACTGGAGGTAGGGGTGGGTTGGGCAGGGAGAAAAGTGCAACAATGAATGAATGGAAATCCACAATCTCTGTAAATGTTCATTGAAATTAATGATAATAAAAATACTTTAAAACATATTAAAAAAACTAAAAAGAAGAGGGTGACTTTTCCAAAAGTTCACTACATAAGGGCCAGTATTTTTAAAATCCCCTCATCCAATAATTCTCTAGTTCCTACTATTCTACCACTGGAGATAACTCAGAAAATTAAGACTTATTAGAAATTTAAGAAACTGGCTGATTTTATGAAACATACTTCTTGAACATGTATTACCAATTCATTTAAAAAAACCTTATCATCAGCAAATAGTTTCAGCTCATAGTCAGTCTGTAGCCTCATAGGATTTCCAAGGCTGTAATGTTTGCTGAGGCAGATGCCACTTCTTTCAAAGAACAGTTGGTATGTTCAAAGCTGATGTGCCAAAACTAGCCCACTGTCCGTTTTTGTAAATACAGTTTTACTGGAATACAGTCTGCCAATCCCTTTACATATGGCTTCTAGATTTTCTTTTTCTTTCTTTTTTTTTTTTTTATACTGCAATGGGAAGGTTCTATCATTGCTGCAAAGAGTGTGTGGTCCAAAACATCTAACACATTTATTATTTGGTCTTCCACGGAAAAGGCTTGGTAACTCTGTTACACCAACGTGTGTTGTGGAATGAAAAGTTGTAATCTTTCATCTATAATATCTTACTATGATGACAAGTTCCAGTGATATTTGAATTATAGATCTCATTTGTCCTTATAAAATAGATGCCGAGATGAGATAAGGCTCCTAAATTTGAACTTAAAAATACTGACAATTATACCATAATATTATTTTCCAAACTGTGAGCTCAAATAATCCAGAGTTTGAATCCTAGGATTTAGCCAACACATGCTAAGATGTGGAACATATTATCTTCCAAGCATCTTTTAATTTCCCCCTTTCTCTCTCTCTCTTCTAGAAAAAACAGATAAGGATGTTCATTTCTAAGCATTCTCAAGAGGATTAAATATAATAGTATCTTTTAAAAGCTTGTTTGATAAGTAGGGAGTCAGGGTGGTATCTACTAACAGAAACATTAGCTTTGTGAACCCACAAATGCTCCATGGAAGAAAGGTGGCAATCTGCCTTCGTAAAGACTGAAGCTGTGGAAACACTGTGAAATAACATGTCCTGTAAATTCACCATGAGTTAGAATTTATGGCAGTCGATTTTTTTTTCAATTTTTATACTGTGATTTTTTAAAAAAACATTTACAGAAAAGCTGGCTTTGTCATGTGTTTATTGTTGCAGATTTTCCTGCCTATCCCTGTTCACTTTTTTTAAAAAAACAAACAAACCCACAAAAACCCAAAATTTCATTCATTGTTGCATAATTTCCACCCCTCCCTGCAGTCCACTTTGCTATGCATCTCTTATTCTGGATTGTTGTCATACAAATAATGTATAACCATATATTCCTTTTAAACAGTTCTTTTTTTCATTGTCCCAATGCAGGGTTCATTTTTTTATTCCCTTCTTTTCTCAGTTTCCCTCCTAACCCCCATGTCAGTCATGCTTTTGAACACTGGCATTATGCAGTATTGATGGCAATAGATTTTGTAGTGAGTTAGTAATACATGCTCAAAAAGCTTATTTCATAAGAACACGGTCTTAATTAAACTTCTGAAAGGTCTTGAAGTTTGAGGGTTTTTTTCGATCGTTCTAAAAGTAGGGACTAGAGATTATTTCCATGTTGGTTCCTACTTTTAATCAGTCCTCAACAATAGCAATATAAGAATATTAAAACAAATTCTAGTTCCTTTGTTACATAAGTCCTTAAATCTGAAGTTAGGAAAGTTAAACAGGGCCCAATGTAAAAAATGTCAAATATTGAGAGGAGAACTGATGATGGGGGTATTCATTTAAAACATAATAAGATCATGTAAAGTAAAACAAGATGTTATTTTACAAACATAGGAAAGGCATTTAAATGGCAGTAACTTCAGAAAAAATGTGTACGTATATATATTAAAATCAATAAGGAATAGTGAATATTTAATAAACACATTTCTGACAACTGGCTCATTTTATATGTTGTTGTTATTGCTGTTGTTGATTGCCTTCAAGTCGAGCACAACTCATAGAGACCCTGTGAACAAAAGGCCTGAAGCCCCTCTAAGCTATCAACATCTATCAAAGTTCATAGAGTTTTCAGAGGCATGTTTTTAGGAAGTGGATGCCAGTCCTATATATATATATATATATATAATCATATATATATTCATATATATTATCATATATATTATATATATTATCACATATTTTATACATTTAAAACTTTAAAATCATAGTTTAGCAACAAATAAAACAGAAAAGAATCATAAGAAAATGTATCTTTATGTGAAAATACGCACAGCCTTTCTAAGCAAGTTACATGATCTTGAGCAATGGAAGAAAAGATCAAGATTTTTCTCTGTAAACATTTTATGTTGACTTTACTTTTCTATGAATATTTCATATACATTAAAATAGAAGATAGACAGCAAAGGAAATGTATGGTAAAATGTATGACACCCAAAGGATTAATGATGAGAGCATATTTTGAAAGTATTTCACTGCAATAAGTAAATGACCTAAATGTGCCATATGTAGGAAAATAGCCAATATAATTCTTAGGAGGATGCGTTTATAATTTGACTCAAAATTTGATATTTTTCTTTTTTATTTTCTTGATCCTGTAATTTTACTTCTACATCTTATATAGACATTGAGTATAACAAAATTTTGAATTAGAGATAAAACTTTAGATTAGAAATAGCTAAATACTCAGCAATATTGGGAATGTTACATTTGGCATTTACTGCCATAGGGAAATCTGGGAAAATTTTATTATCAATCTCATGCAACATTCTCAAGTATATGAATTTTTTGTTGTTGTTTTGTACAATTGAGTCAGAACTGACCTATAGCTGACCTTCCAGCAGGTTTTCAGAGGCAGTTAATTTGCACAGATATAGATTACCCATCCTTCTCCCACGGAGCAGCTGGTGGATTCAAACTATATGCCGTTACATAAAATTTGTCATTACAAAATATGTAGGTTATATAATAAAATAGATATATGTATATATAATGAGTATCTTTAAAGCATAGAAAAACAATGTGGAAAACTATATGCCAAACTGATGATGATAGATACTTTGCAGGAGAAAAGTAGGATTATAGGAGAGAATGAAAAAGAATAATCACATCCAATTTTGTTATCTTTATTATATATGTGCTATATTTACAAATAAACTATTTTGGCCAAAAAATAACATATAAAAATCTGCATACTACTAACATTTATTCCAGATATTTCTTTATAATCAAGCCAGATAATTTTGTGGGATTTTAATACTGAAGGACTATAAAGGTAAAATCTTAAGTGATGCAGGAATCCTCAAAAGTAGAAGGAAACAAAACATAAAGTCACCATACCAAGAAGAATTGGTCGACACCGAACCATTTCAGGGAGTAATATATAATCAAAAATCAAGTGGAATGAAGGAAGAAGTTTGAGCTGCACAGAAGGTACTAGCAGGTAATGAGGCCCGAGGAAGTAAAAGAATATCAGTTGACCTGTTTCAACAAATAGGACATTCTTCAGTCACCTCTAAGGCTTCTCAATTTGGGATTTGTTTCCTGAAGCCTTTCCGGTCATTTCCATTCATTGCTTCTGATTTGCTTCAAATATGAGATAAGAAGGGTCTGTAATCTTTCTTGAATCTTGGCAGAAAGCAAAGTTTTTCTATTTTGATTGTTTGGGCATGTTGCAAGGAGAGAGCAATCCTTGGAGTGTGTGACATTATGCTTGGAAGGGTAAAGAGACAGAAAGAGGGGAAGACCCTCAAAGAGATGGATTGAGTGAGTGAGTGTGTTTCAGAGAAATAAGTTTGGCTCAGAATAGAGTTCAGCGCTGTTGTACAGAGTCACTATGAGTCACAAGAGACTCAATGGCACATGACAAGAACAACAATGTGTTTCATAAACTTGAAAATGGGCATTTGCTTGTAGTTAGCATACATAATTACATTGTTATTGTTATTATGTGCCATCTATCTAGCTACAACTCATAGTGACCTTCTGTACAACAGCTCTGTATCCTGCCCTGCCCTATCCTGAACAAATTTCACTGTCTCTGACACACCGGCCCTCATGATCACAGTTATTGTGTCAATCCATCTCATCCAGGGTCTTCCTCCCCTGCACTGTCCTTTCATCTTTCAGAGCATAATGCTTTTTCTCCAAGAGCTGGTCCTTTCCGACAACATGTCCAAACTATGTGAGACAGAGACTCAAAATCTTTGCCTCCAAGGAGCAACTTGGTTTCACTGTCTCCAGTACAGACCTATTAGTTCTCTTGGCAGTCCATGGTGTCTGTTCAATATTCAAAAGTATCAATTCTTCCACTGTTATCTTTGGCCATTTTCCAGCTCTCTGATGCATAGCAAGTAATTGGGAAGACCATGGCCTGGATCAGGTGCACCCTGGTCTCTAGACTGACATCATTGCTCTTCAACACTCTGGAGAGGAGCCTGACAGCAGGCTTTCTTAATGCAATTAGTCTTTTGATTACCTAACCGCTGGTGCCAATAGTGTCAGTTGTAGTATATTTTTGTCCGCAGCGGCAAGATGCTGTGCTTTAACCATGAAGACATGTGATTCGAATCCACCAGCTGCTCCATGGGAGAAGGATCCTGTACAATCAACTGCCTCTGAAAACCTGTCTAAGGGTCAGCTAGATAGTACACAAAAACAACGGCATGGTAAAGTCAATATATATGTTTTATGGTCTCATTCTTTTAATAAAAACATGTTCACTAGGCATGTTGTTGTTGTTGTTAAGTGCCATCGAGTCAGAGGCGACTCATAGCGACCCTATGAACAAAAGTTCTGGACACCTGTATAACTTTCATCCTCTCTCCAGGTTCATAGGGTTCCCAGATGCAAGACATTATGGAAATGGACACCACTCCTGAAGTACTTATAATCTTTCACAAGCAAGATCATTAAACCAAGTACAATAATAAACAATTATACCCAAATATAATTGTATAAATTCAGAGCAAAATCAATGACAGCATTCAGGAAGCATAGCAATGCTCCCTCATAAAGACAAGGAATTGGCTGCTTGCATATTGCAAAAAAGTGAACGAATGTGAGACTATACAGAGTCAGTAAAGGGTGGAGGTCAACCAGAAATCCATAAAAGCTTTAAGTCAAAAAGTAAAAGTGTCAGCCTATGCAAATTTCAGTAGTTTAAAAATATTCTAGAGGACAATCTTCATTGACGTGATCAATTTAATTTAAAGAATCAAATAATGCAGATGCTATATGGAGTGCATAACTAAATACAGAACTAATATATAATTAATTTCTTTAACAGATTTTCATAATCAAAGCATTTGAGTACAAAAGAAGGCTTTAAACTAGTTCTCCCTGGTTTAATAATTGCTCCTGAAACAAAAATTGAACGCCCTGGATTTGTTAAATATTAGTATACTGGAACAAAAAAACAACAAAAAAAACCCAAACAAACCAGAACGGAAGAAGTAAGAGTTGACATCCTTCTGGAAACTTGTCTTCTTGGAAAAGAGTGGTATGTGAGTTGCATAGCAACACAATCTCTTGACCAGCAGAGTTATAAACAATGGTGGCCCACTCAAAGATGTGGGTCACCAATCTGCTTTGAATGCATGACCCACAGTTCTGGTAACAATTCAGTCTTCCTTATCAGACTCCTGAAATGACCTCTTCCTGTCTTCCATTTCAGAGTTTTGACTCATTTTCTCCATTCTCATTAATGTTCTGCATTAACCAATGCTATGTAGGTTAGGAATGTTGTTGTTGTTCTTGTTGTGCACTGTGGAGTTGGAACCTACCCTCTGGTGGGTTTTCAGAGGCAGTTTATCACACAGGAGTAGATTATCCACCCTTCTCCCACAGAGCAGCTAGTGGATTAGAACTGCATGCCTTCAGGATTGAAGCACAGCCTTTTACCACTAGGCCACCCAAGCTCCCTGGGTTATGACTAACCCGGTCCAAATCATTTTACGGTCCTGCTTCACATTTTAATATTTCTAGGTCCTCAGTCAAATGGATTGACACAGTGACTGTTGTAATGCGCTCAAGTGTCTCAGAGATGACGAGGAATGCACAAATTAGGATGGGATTCAGATCTGTTGCGTATAGGATTGTTATGAGTTGTACACCCCTTGACGACTCCTAACAGCATCAACAACAGTGTTATTTTTTGTTTTTCTGTTTTAACCACTCTGCTTTAACCAAATTGGAGAAAATGATGAGTCAAAATCCTGAAATGGGAGACACTGTGATTCATTTCAGGAGTCTGATACGGAAGGCTGAATTGTTACCAGAATCTTGAGCAAAGACATATATTCAAAGCAGAATGGTGACTCACATCTTGAGTGGGTCGTTATTGTTACAATTCTGCTGGTCAAAAGATTGTGTTGCTATGCAATCAACATACTACTCATGTTTTCCAAAAAGAAGACAAGTTTCTATTTTGTTATTCAATGTTAGTCTTGCTATTCTGTTTGTGAAAAAACCCCCTCTTATTTATGTCATCATATTGGAGGAGACTTTTAAAATACATGATCCATTAAATCTAAGGAGTGCTGGTTGTGTAGTCTTTAGGGAGTTGTTCTGCCAACTGCAAGGCCCTGCTTCTCACCTAGTGTGACTCTACAAGCTAC
The DNA here is from genome assembly GCF_000299155.1 of Elephantulus edwardii. Lineage (NCBI taxonomy): Eukaryota > Metazoa > Chordata > Mammalia > Macroscelidea > Macroscelididae > Elephantulus > Elephantulus edwardii. The sequence continues at coordinate 6,530,912 of NW_006399764.1, read as the reverse complement.
TCTGTGAGAAAAAGGTTAGCAATCTCTGTACAATTTACAGTATCAGAGAACCCATGGAGGGTCAGCTATGGCAAAGATAGGAAGAAAATGATTTTTTTTTCTTCTTCCAGCAATCCTATGAGGAGCTCTGGCGACAAAATGCAAAGTGTTGGGTTACTAGTGGAAAGTGGCAATTCCAATCTACCACCCGCTCCATTGAAGAAAGATAGTCTCTTCCTATAACAAAACAGAATGCATCTATAAATAGGAATCTAATTTCTAACTCTCTATAATACAAAATCAACAAATAGTAGTTAATATGAAAGGTTAAGAATTTTTAATCTGTGATGTTACTTAATTATATGTCTTTTTGAAAAGAAAAGTAAAACACAGAGATGTCTTTTAAAGATACCACCTATCGTGAGATAAATACACACACCCATGCACATATTTAAGATTTGTAGTATTATTTGGCTTTAAAAATATATGTGGATTTGTATTTTTAATTAAATTAAAATTAAATTTACTTCTGAGATTTTAAAATGTTTTCAAGACTGTTCTAGGAATACAACCTCTCAATATAAACTTCTGTTATATTGACTTTTCTTTCCAAATTGTTTTTGTAGAAGAACATATTCTAGAACAAAGGAGACATTTGGTGCATTCATGGAAAGAAATGTGTGTTCATCTACCCATCTGAATCCTAAACACTTATTGTCTAACAATTTGACATCAAGTTTTACTGAATCCAGGGATTGTCTCAGTTAAAGAAAAAAGAAATTGACTAGGTCTCTTGCAATTATGTGCAATAGAGTCGCTTGCGCCTCCTAGCAGCGATCCTATGTACAACAGCTCTGAGCTGGGGTCTATCTTGAGCCAATTTTATTGTCTCTGACAAATCTACCGTCATTACCCCAGTCACTAATTCAGTCCATTTCATCCAGGGTTTTCCTCTCCAGTGCTGTCCCTCCACCTTCCCAAGAATTATGTCTCTTTCCAAGAACTGTCCCTCCTGGCAACCTGTCCAAAGTATGTGAGACGGAATTTCAAAATCCTTGCCTCCAAGGAGCAGCCTGATTATGTCTTTGTTTTTCCAATTTCATTAAAACGACCAGTCAGATGATATGGAAAAGGAAGAAATGGGTTATTACTATTTATTTTTTTTAGACTCCACACTGTCTCTATGGTACTTCTGTTTTATAAGACTTGTCCAACATTCCTTAACTCACTTCTATAAAGTTTATTCTGACTTGTAACAGCCTATAAGACAGAGAACTACCCACAAGGCAATACATCTTCATGGAAGCAAATGATCTCTTCTCTTTTCCTCTGAGGGCCTATTAGGTCAGAATCCCTGACTTTCTGGTCAGTTGATGTATGCATCCACTCTGCTAGGACTCCTTTTCCCAAAGCGGTGGTGGTGGTGTGTACCATCAAGTTGTAATGGACCCATAGCTGACCCTCTGGTGGGTTTTCAGAGTCACTTAATCACAAGGGAGGAAATTGTTCATCCTTCTTAGGTGCTGGATTTGAACCATGTGCTTTCAAGATTGCAGCACAGCTTCTTGCCCCTAGGCCACCAGAGTGGGTCCCTGGACATTAAAGCACCTGAGATTTAAATCCAAAATTTTCTACTAAGTCTATATTTTCTTCATAAATTGGAAACCAAAATAGGTAAACTAGAAACTCAGCTTATGTTTGGGATCATGGCTTTGATCTCTGTTCCATAGTAGTTTAGTGCAGGGGGCATCTTGTGGCGTAGTCAGACTAGACTTTAACGTTCCTTTACACCTAACCTGTAGCATGTGTTTTCTCTAGCATTACACCTACTTAAGTTTTAAGACACCTAAAGTAGAGACCTAAACCCTTTTCAAATTCTTCTCCAAGTATCTTTGTGTTGTTATCCTTATAGGATTAACGTGCCCGTGCCCCTCTTTTCCAAAACAAGACACAATTGAAGTTGTGTGGTGAAGGAAACTTTGAAATGAGAGGGGTGGTTTAGGAGGGCTACAAAAAGGGAAAATTTATGCCTACATCATAGGGTCTCTTTGAAAATCTTTGACTATTAACTAAAGAATGAGATTAGTCTCATGTCAAACTTCAAAGCTCCCTCCTAACCACCTGCTTTAAAAGGCTTTTCTCTGGAAATAAAATAGTTCCCCTTTTTCTTTATAACACAATGAGAAATATACTTCTATCCATTATACTTTCTTTTTTTCTGTAGGATGGGATTCTTTGAGTTTATATGAAAGGATTAGTTCTTGGCTTGTCCTTTCTTGTCAATGATTTTTCAAGGTAATAAACAAAAATAAGTGTAAACATTTTTCCAATTTGTGATGAACAGTCAATAAATAGAAAATGCTAATCATACTAATTTCTTCTCACTGGCAAAGTGATGCATAAATAATCTATTAACATGCAAAGGCCAACAGAGTTAAGCTGTTCAAACACTGTCATTGATTTTTTTTCCCCTGTTCCCCCATGCTCACTTTTTCTCATTCAACTGGTTCTAAGTAACCCCTCTTTTCCATTTTATTGTAGAACTTTGCTCCCTTGTGTGTTTCTGTGAGGCTCTGCTCTTAAAACATTAATTAAAGTGAGGCGAAGTATTTGACTAATCGGCACCGGAGTCTGTAGGGCTCAGATGCTGAATGACAAATGTCAATATCTGCTTTAGGTTTGTTGGTTCAACCAGCCAATATGGAGAAACTGATCCATCATTTTGTCACCAATTCCCAAAGCATACCAGAAGCCTGCCAATTAAAAAAAGTTGTAATCACAATACATCACTCAACCGTGATTGCACACGCATGATAAATAGAGACCTTTTTCTTCCTCTTGGTTGAGTATTTGATGTCTTTTTTGAAAATGTATTCCATATTTCATGTGGGTGCAGAACTCTGATCCAAAATGAAAAAGAGATCACCTTAAGATATATTCTCCTGTTCTTTGTCGGGAGGCATAAATTAACATTCTGTTGAATAGGTATAAATCCATGTAGACTTTTGAAAAGTGACAGAAGTGGTTAAGATTTTACCTTGCATTACTGAGAGGTGGCCCATTTAAAAGCTCTGTTTCTCTGCAAAGTCAAAGTTAGGAATTTTCTTTGGTACATATGCACTAAAAGTAAAAGTAAGTAGTGCTAGGCCTGACTATCCTGTTTCCTTCACAAGACAAATAATTTGCCACAATCACCTTTCCAGCCATACTTCCTACAGCATTTCTGCCCATACCTTTCTCTTCAGCTATTTCAGTCTACATATAGTTCTTCTACTGTGCCTAGGATTCTCATCTCCAAGTTACTGGGCACATATTTCCCTTTATAGAAAAGAGAAAAGGCTCTTCTGATCCCAGCTCCATTTTGCTAATTTCTGAAGGTTCTATTACATTTTAATAAAATATCATCTCCCCTTGGGCACATTCTAGATGGAATTAAAATTTCTTTTCTTGGCTTCTTCTCTGAAGTCCAATAACACCTAGTTCCTACCTTCCAACTAAAGTTCTTTAACTTTTTTATTGTAACAGGATATTTTCTCGTGCATTTCCCCTTTTGAGCTCCTTGAAAGGAAAGGACCAGATCTTGCTAATCTTTGTGCCATCAATCACTACCATAGGTGCTCACAGGTGGTTCATTGTCATCAAATTCATTCTGCATCAAATTCATTGTCAGGCCGTCAGGCAAAGGAACTGCACTGACAACTCAAAGGCTCTCAATTCAAATCTGCCAGATTGTCTGTGTGTGAAAGAAGAGCAATCTCCTCCCATGTAATTTACAACCTCTGAAAAAAGGTCACCCGTGTGTTGGTTTTGACTCCCCAGCACAAAACAACAATTCAATTGCCTTCAGTTGAAACCAATTTAGAGTTGACCTTCTAGGAGGTTCTCCAAGGCTGTGAACTGCATGAGAGGAGATTGCCTATCTATCTTCTGTTGAGCCACTGGTGATTTCAAAATGTGAGAGATATTCACTGCATACGAGTTGTTAAAGGTGGAGAGAGGAAAATCTGCAACAATGAATGAATGAAAACTCAACCTTTCTGTAAAATCATTAAAATCAGAATAATGAAAGAATGCTCTTTGTCTGGCAAATGCATCACTCAATTAAAATCTTAAATGACTCTTCTGTAGGACCAATTCCTTGTACTTCCCCCAATTCTAAACTACGTCCCTTATTGCATAGTGCCATAATATCCTCCTTGACTCTTATCATAAATGTATGAGATACATGGAGTGATAGGGAATGGCAAAGGACACACTGACAAAGGAGATTAATCAGAACTGGCTTTGACAAGCACTGTGGCAATTGGAAATTAAAACAGACTTTCAAGGGGGGGAAGAAGAACGAACTGGGGAGGAGGGTAGAGAAAATAGTGCAACAATGAATGAATGAAAACCCCAAATCTCTGTAAATGTTCATTAAAATAAAATTTAATAAGAAATTTAAAAAAAGATATGTATAAGAGAGACCAACTTTTCTAGACTGCATATACCATGAGAGAAATAATTATATTCCTGTCTTTACAGCTGTATCTGTGACACATTAAGCAAGTAAGTGTAGGCTATTTCAATAACTGTTGTTTGTTAAGTGCCATCAAGTCTTAGATGACTTATAGTGACGCTATGAATGAAAGACCTGAGCACTTGTATAACTTTCATCTTTCGCCTGCTCTATCCTGAGCCAGTGTCACTGTCTCTGGCACACCTACTACCATTACCCCAGCCACTGTGTCAATCAACCTCATCTGGGGTCTTCCACTCCTTATTGATCCTTAACCCTTCCAAGCATGGTGTCCTTCTCCAAGGACTGTACTCTTCTGGCAGCGTGCCCAAAGTATGTGAGACAGCATCAAGATCCTTGCCTCCATGGAGCAGTTGAATTTCACCCTTTCCAGGACCAATCTGTTTGTTCTCTTGGCAGTCCTTGGAATACTCAATAATCTTCTCCAGCACCATAGTGCAAAGGCACTGATCCTTCTTATGTTATCCTTAATTATTGTCCAGCCCTTGGATGCACATAGCAAGTAATTACGAAGACTATCCCCTGTATCAGGTGTACCTTAGTCTCTAGACTGAATTTTTTGTTCTTCAAGACTTTGGAGTACACACCACCATTGCCAGCCCTTAGGGCAGTAACGCAAATAACTAGCAAAGTATAACTGAAGGGTATCAAGGGCCGGGGGGAGAAAGAGGGAGACTCTAAACAGGATGGATTGGCACAGCAGTTGCAATAGTGGACTCAAACATAGTGATAATTAAGAAAAGGGCCAGGATAGTACAATGTTTCATTCTAATGTACATTGGGTGGCTAGAATTGGGAAGAACTTTAAGGCATTTAACAGTACACATGAAATCCTGGTATGGTGGAGCAAAGTATCGACATATCCATAATGTGTTTGCACTTAAATATCTTGGTTTAAAATAGCCAAATAAATTGAGTTAAAAAAATAAAAGATTGACAAATTTGTATTCCATGACTCATTGTCTCAGTTTTCCAGTTTACTTTGTGAAATGACAGCCACAATTACTGAAATGATAGCTTGCTCATGCTGGGCTCATTTGGAGTCTGGGAATATAGAGTCGATTCTGATTAATCCTGTATTGATAACAGGGTGACTCATTGTAGACTATTCCATTTCCTTGTTTTCCATTAAGCGAAAAATAAATAAAGTTGCTTTCTGTCACTTTAGAGTAGGATTGAAGATGCAACAGCTGCCAATTCCAGAAGAATTCTATTTTTGTTCTTTTCTTCCTGGCCTACAACCCATAAAAAGAAATCATCTTCCTGGGACAGACTGAATTAGGATCATCCTCTACCAAAAATGCATGCTGCATCCCACCCTTTATATCAATGGATTTAATCTCATTTGAGGATAAATTTTTCTTTGTTGATGGTACAGTCACAGGAGTAGAAAAGCAAGAACTGAGGAGAAAATTCGCGCCAAATGGTGATTATCAAGGAATCAAGAAAGTTAGACTTTAAAGAAATGGAATGAGATCTTCCAGAAGAGAAAGAGAACTTTTCTTTAGAGCGAGTGCCCTGATTTTAGATTTCTAGCCTCCTAAACTTGGAGGAATGTTTTGTTGTTCTTTAAATCCACTCACTGGCGGTATGTCTGTTGTAGAAACATCAAACATTTAAAATGCTGCTTTCCCGTATGCAGTAAAGAGAAGGCTGGTGGCCCACTCCATAGTGGGTTTTGTTCTTAACTCAAAGGTGGTTCCTCTCTATGGTCTGAATCCTCCAGTGATTCCTCAGGAGAAAGACGGAGAATCTCTTCCTATGTGATTTACAGCCTCCTGAAAACCCCTAGAAGGTCAGTTTATAAGTTAGTTTCAACTCAGTGGCAATGAGTTGAGCTAATTTGTAGCAAGGCTTTTAAAACGGATCTCAATCATTGCACGAATTAATAATAAGCCTAGGAACACTCAACTGGATTCTAACAGAGCCATTGCTATTTATTGCTCACAGCCTGGTTCCCCTGCAAAGCTGCATATATCATTTCTGGACAACATGCGCCCCAGGACTTTGCTTCTGTACCAAGTCAGCTGGATAACAACGAGGGAAAAGAGTCAATTCAACTTCCCTGAAGTACTTTAGAAATTTACATCTTAAGAGATTATGCTTCTTTTTATTACCTTTTTAATTTTTGCATGTGATTGCTTCATTTGACTATTCACTGAGCTTTGCCAGCTATTTCACAGAAAGCCAGTCGTACAAAGCAATTTTTTGGTAATTGCATTACTTAGTAATAAATAAGATTAGGGATTTTCTTAAATGACTAAAGGTTTATGTCCAGTTCATTAGAACATTAGTATTTGCTTCTTTGTTTCAAATTGCCTATAAATACATATTCCTTTGAATTACTGTATTCTTTTGAAATATCAGTTCACTTTGTTTCCTTAAGAAATCCAGATTATATGGTGGTGAAAGCATTTCACTGTTAACTGGAAAGTTAGAAGTTTCGATCCACCATGGAAGAAGAAGACTCGCTCCTAGAAAGAACATAATCTTAGAAGTCTTAGAAGGAGCTCTGCTTTGTTTTATAGGGTCATTGTGGTTCAGAATCTTTTTGATGGCAATGAGTTTTGGTTTGGCATTAACTTTTACTCGAATAATCTTTATAAGATGATAAAGGAGACCTTGAGGGATAAAGTTTAAGCATTGGGCCACCAATTCCAATGCTGGCTATTGGGATCACCCATTGGAGAAAGACTTGGCAACCTGAATCTGTAAAGACAATAGCCATGGAAGAAGCTCTATGATGCAGTTCTGCTCTGTCAACTTAGGAGCTGACTTAATGACACACAACAACAATTAGTAATGGCATTCTTCCACTTTTCAGAGGCAAAGGTTAAAAAGGGACATAGATGGAGTGCCTATGAAGAGAAGCACTATTCCAGGCACTGCCTGCCCTGGGTTATTCTCTTCTTCCTCAGAGCAAAGCAATACTTTCACAGTCACTTCAAATTACCTTGACTTTCAGAAGAGTTTGAGATTCTGGAAAAAGATCACACAGAGAATCATAGAATAAATGAAAGGTGCAGATTAAGACAACAAAGGAACTACTCAAGTCAGATTAAACATTATTTTTTGTCTTAAACATTTGTCTTTAGAGATATTGTTTTAAAACCCCTTGCAATCACCGTAGGTGTATTTTAAAATCTTGAGTCAAAGTCATTCTGCTGTTTTCTTCAAACTAGAGTTGACCTGGCGATTTCTGCATTAAAATGTTCCAACTGAAAACTGTTAAACCAATACAAATGGGTCTGATAATGGAAACAGCAGTTCAACTAAAAACGTACGTTGGTCATGTCAGGCTGTATTTCATGTCACTGGTGCAGAAGGCTGAAATTCATGGAGACATTTTGAAGCATTTCAATTGTAGGGCTCAGAGATTTGATAGATAGGTAGATAGATAGATAGATAAAAAGACTTCTAGTGGCAGTCACACAATGTGTGGAATTTAATGAGATAATATATTTCCTTTGTCTTCTACAAGCCAGACACCATTATATTTCTCTATCATAGTAACTATATTGAATGAGAATTCCCTATATTTGACTTTTAGGAGAAAGATGGACCATTTTTTAATAACTCTATTGTCTTCTATGTGGACATATGATTGGTTGGCTGTTATCTCATTAGCATGGACAGTAGACATCTGAAAGTGGTTTGTCTCAGAAGCAGATAAGACACTATGCAGCCTCAGAAATAGCACTGAATGATCACCCTGTTCTCTGCTCAGAAACGATAACACTAATACCAGTTTATTAAAATTGGTATTCTAATATTCTGTTAATTTCCTCATGGGGACAGCGCTTTTATTGAAAGAGTTGCTTATTTTACGTGTACTTCTACACCAAATTTAATGAAAGTCTGAAAGCTAAGTCTTAGAATTTTCAGTTCTTGTCTTTGTTATTAGATGGAATCAGTTCCGAAGGAGGAAATTTGAGCATGGTAAGCTATCATGTTTCCAAATTGATTGTTTCCAAGGCATTAATTAAATCAGTATGTTCTTTATAGTGTTCTCAGCTAAAGCTACGGCAAAATTGTACCACCACTTGTCAGCTGAGCAGGATTATGAACAAGCTAAAGGGGGGAAGTTAAATGGAGCAGCAAGAAAGACCTCTGTGTCAAGTTAAAACAACATCAATGGCACAACGTTAGGGCTGGATAGATAGACTAGTAATACATGTGCAGAATCCAGTGCAAACATGATATAGGAAAAGATTACAGTTTTTGAGTGGAAGAAAATAGGGTTTACAACTTGACCTTGGGGCATATTAGCTGGGTCATGCTGGTTGAACAGTTTCTCTCTCTTCCCAACCCCTCACTGCCTGCCGCTTTCTCTCTGCCTCTCTCTCCCTTGTTTTCTTTCTCTCCTTGACCTACTCCTTCCCTATTATAATATAAAGGTTACTAGAGCAAACTTAGTGTTTTGAACTTCAGACATGTTGTCAGGAGGGGCGAATCTTGGGAAGGTAGAGAGTCAGTGAAGAAGGGCAACTATAACAGGAAAGATCCAGCAGGGATCTGAAAAACCAGGGCAATGGTGGACATAATTGAATGGTGATTACTTTCTAAAATATAATGAATGAGAATGATTGTATTAATACAGTGGGAATTAAAGATAAAGTAAAACACAAGATATGTGAACTTTGTAAACAAATCAATATAAAATAAAAATCTTATAAAAGGATGGTCAGGATGACACAAGATAGAAAGGGCAGAGTTCAGATCACTGTAGGGTTGCTAGGAGTTGCAGTCAGCTTTCCATTATATAACAACAGCAACAGTTAACAAAATAACCTTAACAAGTATTGGAGTTTTCTTCTTCTACCTCAGATCTTCTTCGTTATTGCCATTACGTACTGTCGAGCTGAGTCTACAGCAGGTTCTCAGAGGTACTAAATTGTAAGGAAGGAGATCGCCAAAGCTGATGAGCCTGTAGGTGAACAAAACGGCCTCTTACCACTGGGCCACCAGAGCTCAACCGCACATTTTAAAATGAAGAAAGGTGTGCATTAGAATTGCATCTTTTATCATTACTTATTTAATATCTGTGATGAACAAATCAATCGAGAACTGGACTTTATGAAGCAAAACTTGGTATCAGGATTAGAGGAAAACTAAACAACAACCTACATTATGCATATGAAGCAACTTTGCTGAAAGTGAGGAAGAATTGAAGTGATTGCTGCAAAAGATCAAAGACTGCATCCTTCAGTGTGGATCACATCTCAGCACTAAGAAGACAAAAATCCTCACCACTAGGCCAATAGCCAACATCAAGAGAGGTGGAGAAAAGATAGAAATTGTCAATAATTTTATTTTTAAACTGTCAATGATTTTATCTTACTTGGATTCATAATCAATAACCAACCATGATGCCAGCAGTTATGAAATCTGAAGGTGTGTTTCATTGGTAAAACCTGTAGTCAGCAATATCTCTAAAGTACTTTAGTACAAAGATGTCAGTTTGAAGATTAAGGTACATCTGTTTCAAACCACTGTCTTTTCAATTACTTTCTATGTACTTAAGAATTGGATAATGAATAAAGACAATAGAAGAATTGATGTCTTTGAGCTGTGGTGCTGGAGAAGAGTACTAAATATCCCATGGACTGCCAAAAAAAAAAAAAAAGGAAGAAAAGAAAAATGTATCTTGAAGAGATTGCAGCCTGGATGCTCCTTAGAGGGAAGGAGATAAAACTTCATCTCAGAAAATTGAGGCTTATTATTTTTTCTTTTTTTATTATTAATTTTAATGAAAGTTAGGAGAGACTTTGGATTTACATTAATTCATTGTTGCACTTTTCTCCCTGCCCACCCTCTAGGCTTATTATTAAAAGGGGCAAGTCCCTGGAGAAAGACATCATGCTTGGAAAAGTGGCGGGACAACGAAGGAGGGGAAGACCCTCAACAAGATGGATTGACGCAGTGACCGTAAAGCCAGAGCCGAGAGAGGCAGAGAGGGTGAAGATGGCAGTGGACAGGACGGGGTTCATAGGGTGAGTCAGAGTTGACTGGACAGTACTTAACAACAGCAAAACCAACTACAAGCTCTTACACATTTAAACTGTCTTTCTGCTTTTTTATTGTAGACTTGGTAAGTGAACGATAGATATAACATTCTTGGAACGCATTCTTTTCCTCATTGCCTCCCCTAAAAAATAAAAAAAAGTGCTCTGTGACTTAGTTTTTGTCTCTTTTTTGCTATTGTTCTGCACATTACTGTTTAGTTTTTAAAAAATCCTGTAAAAACACAACAACAAAAAATCTCCATTGATAAGGGATTTCGTCTATCTGACCCCAGAGTCCCTGAGGCTTTTTTTTCTTTATCATTAAGTCCAAGTTCTTAATTAAGACATGTCCTGATGTTGTGTTGGCTTTTCTGGTGAGTGCTATTTTCCTGATTTCCATATTTAGATTGAAGTTCTGTCTCACATTTTGTGGGAATTTTGCCAGGAAGGTCCGGTGATTGTCCTTGGAGAAGCACATCATGCTTGGAAGGGTGGAAGATCAGGCCACAAGATGAAGACCCTCGATGAGATGGGCTGACACAGTGACTGTGCCAATGGGGTCAGGTGTGTCAGAGGTGGCAAGGTTGGCTCAAGATAGGGATGGAATCAACTGATACTGATTCTCCAGCATATTTTCACAGACTGAGAATCACATTATTAATTTTTCTTACACAAAGCAGCCAGTGCAATCAGCCCACCTGTTTTTGGCTTAACAACCTACCTCATTTCCAGTAAGCCTCCAGAACTCTCTACTATATAGAAAGGTAGAGATAGATGATAGATAAAAAGACTCAGACTTAAATTTCTTTTCCTTGCATTCACACTCCCAAATACAATGACACAGAATACCCAAATATACCACTACATGTGCAGTAGATTTTATCACAAGGATGAAAGCTTGAGCTTAGTTATATAGCAAACAATAAGCAAGTCTGTGCTTTATGTCAGGGAGTCTACTCTATCATTCAAGGTTGCTTGTCCCAAAAACAACTTGAGTTATAAGCAGTGACTTCATTCTTCCACAAAGGAAATGTCATTCTTATGCTGAATAACATACAAGAGTATTCAAAGCCAAGCTCCCAACAGGAAATAGAATGAATAAGACTTGCTAACAAATGGTTCTAGAAGATGAGAGAATCAAAATACTGTCTAGGCTTTTCCTTGAGGAATATGTGGCTGATAATATCATATACTGAGACGGTAAAGCAAGAAGAGGGCAGGTTTATGGTGTAGCTGGGAATTATTATTTGATATGTGTCCACATTCATGTCAGAGGCTTTGTGTTAAACTCCCTAAATTAATTTCCTATGGCTTAAACTTGGTGTGAAATGCCTTTGAATCATACTCAGCTAATAATGGCTTTTTGAACAATAGAAACACGGTTGGTTCCACACCATTTGACAATCTCTGCTATGCTCAAACCCATCATTGCAGGTGTCATGTCCATCCATCTGATTGAGAGTCTTCCTCTTTTACCAAACATGATATACTTCCCTAGAGATAGGTCTCGCCTGGTTACAGACCCTAAGTATGTCAGCTGAAGCCTCATCATCCTTTCTTGAAGCAGTATTCTAGCCGCACTTCTGTGACCTATTTGTCCATGGTATTTATTTATTGTTCTTTACCAACATCGCAATTCAAAGACATCAATTCTTCTTTGGTCTTCCTAGGCCATTTTTAACATTCACAGAGAAAAATATGATGAGTCAGGAGCACTCTAGTCCTAATAGCAGCATCCTTGCTGTTTAGCACTGTGAGAGGACCTTTCGTAGGATTTGTTCTATACGCTGTATTGTTCGAAGTCTTCGCAGCTATTTCCATGAGTGTTGATTATAAATTTAAATAAATTAAATCTTTGACAATCTTGATCTTTATTTATTATGATGTTCTTTTTATGTTCAGTGGTGAGAAAATGTGTTTTCTTTATGTTGAGGTGTAATTTTGAAGAATAATCATAAATGCTTTGAGTTTTCCTCATTTTATACAATTAATTTTATGTGGCTGGCATATCATAGGTTAATGAGTCATTCTCCAACCGTAATGCTGCATTTTCCCCCCCATATACTCCAGCTTCTCAGCTTATTTGCTCAGCATACAGACTGAATAAATTCAATCACACTTTTCCTGACTTTAAACTACTCAGTAGTCCCTTATTTGAGACAACTACTTCTTTGTCTAGGTACAGGTTCTACATGAATAAAAGTAATTGTTCAGGAATTTCAATTCCTCAGAAAGTTTTCTATAATTTTTTCTATAATTTCTTGTGATTAGCAGTCAAATGCTTTTGCATAGTCAATAAAACTCTTCTGGTAAAGCTTTTCTGGTATTCTCTGTTTCATCCAACACTCATCTTATACCAGCCACGAAATCCTTCATTCCATGTGCTCTTTTGAATCTAGCTGAATTTCTGGCAAGGCTCTATCAGTTTCAAAATATTTCAGTCATTTTTCAATTATGTTCAGCAAGATTTTACTTGTGTGTGAATTTGATGATAATATCTTATATTTTCTTCATTCCACTGGACAATTTTTCTTTTCTTGGCATAGATAAACGAGCATAAACATAGCATAACTTTTACAGTCAAACAACACTTCATCTTAATGCTTTGTGATCATGGGTCAAACTTCTTATTCATGGAGAATAAGAATGCTGATACCATTGTCATCTATTAAAATTATCTTTAAATAAAAATTCTGATTAATGTGGCCAAGAAATACTTCATGATAACCTTGACTTCACCTAACTTATGATCAGCTGGGAAAGGTTCAACAAGAAATAAATCATACACAGCCAAAATAAACAAAACCTAACCCTTGCCTTTACATGTGTGAGGGTAGAAATTTGCTTATTAGAACTATCAATGACTGGTTTTCAGGAACAATTCACTAGCTCTTTCCTACAAGAAACTTCTTTGTGAACTCAGACCATCAACATTTTTATTAGAAACTGAACAAATTAATTTCTTTCTTTTTTTTTTTACAGTAGAGGGAAAATGACATTGTTCTTACCATGTGACTTTAAACTTTTAAATATATATTCAAGAAGATAACTAAAAAGCAAAGGCATAATATCTTCTCTATGAAAAAAGGCAGGAAAAGTAATTCTAATTATTTTAGCTTTGAAAAATAGGATTGCACATAGAATTGCCCTTTAAAAAATACTTAGCTTCTTTAACCTGAGGGAACAATCAATAATAAATTTCTCAAAAATGCCATAAAAGCAAGTAACTATCCTCCCCTTTGAACACAATGACGTGTTATTTATTAAAGCTATACTTTTGGCAGCCACTTAGCCAACTAGATGCAGAATTTAGGTTCAATGTAGCTTAACAAATTTATTACCATGTAGCATCATTTCAAGGAGCTTAAGAGTATTAACTATTGAAATGAAAATTTGAACCCAGAAGAATAATTTGGTCAACTCTTCAAATAATTTACTGGGGTTTTGTCACAGCTCTTAACAAAGAAATTGCGTATAATAGTGGTGATATTAACAATTTCTGTGGTATTAGTGATTAAGCATAATATAAATTAGGACAGAATTGTGCATTTATCTAATAAAGCCAACAAAATCGGTAATAGTTTTCTGGAACTGTTGTAGTCATTAGGTGTCATCAGTGAATTATAGCTCAGAGCTGTAAAGAGAGTCCCTAAGAATAACAGGTTGGCATCTTCTCCGGTTCAGTATCATCCTTACAATCTCTGCTATTCCCGGGCCCCTTACCGTGTCAATGCCTCATCATGGGTCTTCTCCTTTGCCGCCCTCTACACTTCCGAGCATGATGCCATTTTTCCATCCTGACAACATGCCTGAAAATTTGATGGGTGGAGAAGCTGAATATCTTAAATGATTTTGTATAGAATGGACTTCCTCTCTCTTCACCCGTCTAGTGCTCTCTCAGATGTTTGTTGTTGTTGTGATGGACCATTGAGTCAGGGCGACCTATGGCTGACCCTTCTGCAGGGGATTGACCATCTTTCTCTCACAGAGCAACTGGTGGATTCAAACTTCGTGCCTTTGGGATGGCAGCACTTACCACTAGAACACCTGAGCTCCCTCAGATGAAATACTTATCTTTCATTTATTTAATCATTAAAATACCATTTGCCTTTGATATAACAAACTCTTACTAATATCATAAGAGTTTTGCTCTTACTCATAATTTGCTTTTATAGCTGCTTTACAAATGGATCTCAATATAGCAGGAGAGATTGATATGGAAGTATTTCTACAACAGCCTTGCCATTGACAGGATGTGACTCAATTTGCTTACAATAGATGAATTATTTTCAAACCTCGACTTTTCTTGACTGAAAAAAGTTTGGCTGCAATCAGGTTTTGTTCTACTCTGCTTTTATACCTAAACTAGGATTTCTATAATAATTAACTGAACTGAACTCCCCTGGCAATTATCTCACCTCTATAATTAAATGGAGGATTTGGCTCAGGATAATTCCAGGCCTTAATCTGACTTCTCCCACTGTCTGCCAAAATGCTATCAACTTCCAAAGACTCAGCTCATACAGACAGAGTTTTCTTGGACTATGCTTATCAGTTACTTTGAACTGTAAAAGCAACACATGTAATAATAGGAGTCTTCTGGTCTCCCTGGATCATGTGTGCCATAGTGCATTCCATGTTGGGTTGCTTACTGAAAAATCAGCTGCTCAAATCTCCCAACAAATCTTGGAGAGAAACATGTGGCCATTTCCTCCCATCCTTCCTTGGAAAAATGATGGATGAATGCCACACATCTGAGCTGATTGGGTCACAGTGGCTTTGCTTGCTTGTTTGGCTTTTTTAAAAGGATCTTTGGTATCTGACCAAACAGATAAAGAAAAACTGATTAATATTATAGTTTGTTGTCATGTATACCCAATCTATTTTTAAAATGAACTGGAAACAACTTATAGTCGATCTTCAGCTATTTATTTAGGGTATAATAGCCCCTTAAATCCTCTCACAACCCTCCATGCTGCACACTGTGTGGACTGTGGCTTCCACACTGCTCATACTCTATTCTGTTGAATTGTGTGATCCTCGTTGAATGCTGGTAAAATAGGAAGTACTAAACAAAATACTGGTAGATGAATGCATTCCTAAGAGAATGAATTTTCCATTTTCTTTCTCTCTCATTGCTATCAAATTGGACCCAATTTAGAACTGACGCTACAGTGAGTTTTCCAGGTAATAAATGATGTGGGAAGGGCCACGTTTGGATTCCAATCATCAGAGAGACATAGCCTTGGATCAGAAGAATAACTTCCAATAAACTAGGCCACTATTGCTCCCTTACCATCCCATAAATCTCTATCAAAACTCTAAAGAGCTCTAAAATCATCTTCATCCACTTGAGAGAGAGCATCAGGGAGAAACTAGAATTGTGTCACCCAATACAAAAGTCTTACTGCTTACACATCATCACTTCTGATTATAGAAGTTATAAAAATGTTTACCATTCCTCTATTGTCTCCTAATTGTAGGTTTTTCATTATGCTTGGAAGCCTGCTCACGCTGTGGATTAGGCCTCCTGGAGTTTTTCCTAGCTTTTCTCTGATGAACTTTGAAGTCTTTGATTTTACTCCTAGGTCCCTGATCCACCTAGAACTGCTTTTTGTGTATGGTGTGAGGTATGGGTCTTGTTTAAATTTTCTGAAGACAGTTTTCTAATTTTACTAACATCATTCCTTAAAGGACTAACATGAGGGGTTGGGGAAAGAAAAGGTAAAGAGTGGATAGATAGATGAGGTGAAGAACTGTCTGGAAGGAATATATATATGTTTAGACATTATACGTGTGGCAACAATCAAGAATAAGAGATACATTGTAAGTGGACTGGGGGAGGAGGAAGGAAGAGAGAGGGCCGAGAAATGTGTGACATGAATGAATAAAAATTTATAAAGAAAGGAAAATATATATTTACCAAAGAGCAGTAGCTTCTAAAGATGATCGAGGGACTCTTCATTTAGTTCTGAGTAAAACAGTGTTATTCTTATCAATGGTTAATAGGATATTATAAATAATTTACAGAAATTATATATATGAGTCATAAAGAACTTTTGTAGAACTTAAGAGAAAAAAAATAATTTTTACATTTTTTTAAGTAAAACTTCTAGTCTTCAGAATTCCTGTCATTAAATACTCGGAATATATTCAGAGGAGCATGCTATGCAGTGATTTGAGTATGAGTTCTGGAACCAGATTGAAACATGCTGAAATGGCAACTAGATCACTTCCTAGCTAGGTTGGATTGGGGAATTTGCTTATTCTTTTTTAAACACCAGTTTCTCATATGTAAGAATTGGAAAAACATGGAGAGTATTTAAGACAGATGTATATTCTAGTATGAAAAAATATGCATAAGTTGTTACTAATCAAGCATATCACAGAATACATAATATCATTTTGCAAATGTATCTATACTCATTAGCATATATGACAAAAATGAACCTATCTTTACAATATGTTCCAGTAAGCTCCACTGAGTAGGAAATGATGCTGGAGGAAGTGATAGCTGGGTAAGAAACAGACTTCATGCTACTGCTTATTTCAATGTTATCATTAACTTGGTAGTTTGTTGAGGAGCTGTGGAACTATAACAGATTCTGTCATTGAGTTGATTCATAAGAACCCCCCACTGGGTTCCTGAAGGTATAAATCTTTCTTTTTTCCTAATATATTTTTTATACTGGTTTAGTTAAAAGTTTGCGTACATTGTTTTTCACACCAGATCTTTCCCATTTCTTTTACCCATCCTTCCCTCCACCCATAGGAGGAGATGGCCCATCTTTCTCCTAAGAAGGCACCAGTGGATTGACAAATTGCATTGGGAAAATCTACTGTCATGGACCTCTGCAGGGTACTGAAGAGCAACAGTGTCAATCTAGAGACAAAGGTGTGCCTAATCCAGGCCATGGTCTTCTCAGTTACTTGTTATACTTCAGAGAGTTGAACAATGACTAAGGATGACAGAAAAATAGAAGTCTTTGAGTTGTGCTGGAGAAGAGTCTTGAACTGCCAAGAAAACAAATAGGTTTGTCTTGGAGAGGGTGAAACCAAGTCTCTCCTTGGAGGTGAGAGTTTTGAAGCTCCGCCTCACACACTTTGGGCACGTGGCCAGGAGAGGCCAGTCCTTGGAGAAAGACATCATGCTTGGAAGGGTGGACAGACAGCGCAGGAGAGAGAGACCCTGGATGAGATGGATTGATACAGTATCTGGAGCAATTGGGGTTGGTGTGTCAGAATTAGTGAGGCTGAGCTGTTGGGTTGCTATATATCACACTATATTGGTTATTTTTTATTTATGTTTCTTGTTTGGAGTCAACAAGACCTCGGGGAGGGCCTTTGTATTTAAAGTTAGTTGTTATTATATTTTTGAGGAACATTCTTCTAAGAGGTACAGCACTCTTCTGTCAATATGCTTGCTGTAACCTAAGGTAACCTGGAGTTACTGTGATGCTGAAACTTGTGCCATTGGAGTATCGAATGCCATAATGGTTACCCATGGTGGACAGTGGGGGAGCTCCTGGTTTAAGACAGGTTTGGAAGCAGGGGTGGCATCCATTTCCTAAACAGAATGTCTCTGGAAACTCTATGAACTTTGATCAATATCGATAGTTGTAGAGGGGCTTCAGGCCTTTTGTTCATAGGGTCGCTATGAGTCATGCTCGACTCAAAGGCAATCAAGAATAACAGAGATGTGCAGCTTTCTGGTTACCTCTGCAACATGCTATGGACTACACCACTGGAGATATTTAGGAAACTGCTATCTTAATACAAATTATTTCAAATATAATAATACAAGGTCTACTTGCCCCCAGTAAACCCTCAATTCCCCCAGCATTATTACAATTCATTAGAGCATATGAAAGTATAGCGTAATGATGATTTAAATTTTCATCATATGGGTGGAAACTCAAAAACAAGGAAAAAGAGTAAAATTAATACAATACCCTAAATAAAAATAAAATCTTTTGGTAAGGTTAAAGAACGTTTACAGGAGATGCATTGTAGGAATCATCCAATCATAACACAAACACTATTAGTAAGTGTTATCTTTCCTGTCTGGACACTTCTGGAGGACACTCCACTGGACCCAGGGGGTCTAAATGAGTTTATTTGCTCTCTTGTGCATGTTGTACCTCAGAGAAATAATTCAGGAAGCTGGGATACGTGTTTTAGGAGACTATTCTTTGTTACTTCTCTGTTCCCTCTCTCTTTCACCTCCTTTACTGTGATCAGTGGTCAGGAAAGCATGGCTTTGATATTCGGGAAGATATCCTTTGGTTATAGGGCGGCCGAAGGCGTTTTTGTGTCAAAACTATTATCCTCTGCAGCTTATCAGCAATGCTGACACTCACCCTTCCTCGGGTGTCATGTGAATTGTCAGCGGTGTCGTAACTTTAACACACACACATTGGGATGTGTGTACCTAATACAAATATCTGTCTTTGGCATAAATAATACTCATCGTTGAGTTTTCTACTGTGATGTTTTTATGACCGACAACCCTTCCACTAGGCAGACCATTGCAGGCTGTGATTTTCAATGAATCATCTGGTAATAAAGAAGTATGTGCTTCGCAAATTGAACCCTCTTGCATGCAACATGAACAGCTTCCACATAAATTATCCCTAACAGGTTTATTTGTTGTGAACTGCAGCCAAAATACCCTGATGGTTAGGTTACTTTCTGCATCTTAAACTTCCCATCATTTCCCCCCCTCTTTCTTTTTTCACAGTGTTTTATCCTAAACCTTTGCCTTCAACTGTTGTTCTTTTCCAGCATCAGATGTTAATTCCAATGAAATGAAATGATTAGATAGAAATGGCAATGCCACATTTCTTAACACTGTCCAAGGTGGTAACCAGTAATTATCTAAGAGAACATGAATATAAAAACAAGTATCAGTGTGAATAAATTAGATACTGTAGCTCATTCAGTGATAGATACTTTGAAAGATTAATTCACAACATCTATAGAAGGAAGATTATATTACTCTGCCTATGTCAAAATTTTAGAAAGAAAACACTTTGAGAATTCAGTTACAGGCAGCATCACATGGTCTGTAAGCCATAAACTCAGTAAAAAATGCAAGACTCCCATGTTCTTTGATGCTGCCTTTGTTAATATCTGTTAAATTGGCTCCATTTCATGACTGTTCTTTATATGAGAGAAAGAAAGTATAGTCCTGAATCAATTTCATAATTGTTGGTTCTTTTGAGTCTATTATCGCAGGTACGATGTTATGCCTTTTACTCTAAGGAACTCATTTTGCAGAGTCAGATAAGACAATATTCAACAGTGACTCATAGTTTATTTATTGACTCATTTTTCAGAGAGAGATGACCAGACTTTCCTTCTATGTCTTAATCTGGACTGTCTTGGGAACCTGTCCACCACACGTGATCCGGAGGTTATTTGAAATATCAGGACAATGTAACATAGCAACGCATGCCACTACAGTCCAGTAAACTTACAGAAGTGTAGCCCATGATATTAACTTCCCTATTGTTTGAATCTATATACAAGTACTGTATACTATTGTGTGTAAGGCTTTTTGAGTTCTGTCTGGAGAAACAGATGGAGAAGTCATCGGTTCTGCTCTCAAGACAGAGACAAGGATATTTCACTCAGCTACACTCAAATTTATAAAGGCAACGGAACTGTTTGGGAGATAATGCAAATATATGTGTCCTTGTGGTACTGAAGATAAAGCTTCAACTTCCAACCAAAACAGAAGATGAAGCTTCAACTTCCAACCAAAAAGTTGGTAATTGGAATCCAACAATCATTCTGTAGCATCAGTATGAGTGGAAATCAGTTCAATTGAACTGGGTTGGGTTTGATATATGTTTGATATGACATAAATCCATTGATTCCTCATAATTGCAATTCTTAGATGTTAATATATGTTTACTTATTTAAAAAAATAGGTTAGTGTTTTATCTAGGATCTTACAGTTAGGAAATGTTAGAAATGCTACTGGAGCACCAGTGGTCTGATGCCAAAGGCAGAATGTTTTCTTCCACATCACAGGTTGCAGCCTTCAGAATCCAGCAGCATTGTACATGCAAGAAGAGACCACATGTAAGACAATCAACAGCGTTGAGTTCTGTGTGATCAACAAAGTAGAAATCCCAGCTAAACCATGCAAATATGTGTTTGCGGATAATGTGATCTTACACAGAAGAAAGTCCAGAGTCTGCAAGAAATTTCTGTAGCAAATAGAGGAACTTCTCAAGGCTGCAGGATACAAAGCCCATGAAAATAAAATTGTTATGTTTCTATATATCAGCAAAGAGAAATTGTAAAGGAAATGAGAGTAGCAATTCAACTAAAAACATTGATAATCTTGTTGTTATTAGGTGTCATCAACTGTGACTTGACCTTATGAATGAAAGATTGGAACCTTGCCTATCCTGTGACATCCTCTACTCAAAATGGCATCTAAGAATTAACCTAGCCAGGTACATGAAAGACTTATATAAAGAAAATCACTAAACACTATTAAAAGATAGTAGAGACTACTTAAATTAATGGAAAGATATTCTATATTCTCAGATTCAAAGATTTACATTGTTCAAATGTTAATATCATCCAAAGAGATCTTTAGATTCAACACAATCCCAGTCAAAATCTCAATATTGTAGACCAACAAGAGGGATTGGATAAATAAGGCAATATTGAAAAAAATAACAAAGTAGAAGAACTCACATTTTCTGATTTTAACACATACTATATATACAAGGATAGAGCAGGGTTTAGGGCTTTTGAACATATAGTTGCTATGAGTCTCAAGCAACTCTACAGCACATGACAACAACAAAAACATACAACTACAGTATTGAAAACAGAATAGCTTAGTGCTTCGCATAAAGATAGACACATAGAAAAACAGGATAGAACTGAGTCCTGAAATAAACCAACATTCTTAGGGATAACTGATTTTTAACAAGAGTGGTAAATTTATTTGGTGGAGGGGGGAAAATCACTTCAATAAGTAGTGGTGAGAAAACTGGGTTTTCACACAGAAGAATCAAACATATTGCAAGCCTTGTACCACATAAAAAACCAAATTTAAAGTGGATTAAAAACCTACATGTTCAAACTAAACTAAATTTTTAGAAGAACGTGTAGGGCTAACCATCTCAAGTTTAGCTTTAACAATTGACTCTCTAATATCGTAACAGTACAAACAGCAAAAGACAACAGAAATAAATGAGATATTATAAAAGTTTAAAACTTTTGCTTATAAAATGAATTCATTGCTGAAGGTTCAGGACCAACTCATAGCTGAACCCCCAACACGATTTTTGGAGGTCATACATCACAAGATCCATATTCTCCTTAGTTTCAACAAGCAAAGTTGTGTCATCTACATAATGCAGGTTGTTGACGAATTTTCCTCCAGTCCTGATGCCACATTCCTCTGCACAGAGTCCCGCTTCATTAATTATTTGCTTGGCATACAGATTGAATAGGTATGGAGAAAGGATGCAACCCTGATGCACTCCCTTCCTTATTTTAAACCATACGGTGTTCCCTTGTTCCGTTCTGACAATAATTTCTTGATCTAGTCATAGGTTTCTCATGAGGACAATTAAGTGTTCTGGGATATCCATTTTTCTCTTTGTTAATTATAATTTCCCATTATTCACACAGTCAAATGCCTTTGCATAGTCAATAAAACACAAATAGACATTCTTCTGATATTCTCTGCTTTCAGCCAAGATCCATCTGACATCCAAAATTATATCCCTTGTGCCATGACCACTACTAAACCCACACTGAACTTCTGACAGTTCCCTGTCAATGTATTGTTCTAGCTGGTTTTGAATGATCTTCAGTAATAATTAACTTTCCTGTGATATAATGATATTGTTTGATAATTTCTACATTCTATTGGATCAGCCCTCTTAGGGATCTTTTCCAGTCAGTTGGTGAGGCAGCTCTCCTCCAAAGTACTGCATAAACTTGTGAGCATATCCACGGCTGCATTTGTTAGGTGAAACATGTTTATTGGTATTCCATGTATTCTTAGGGTCTAATCTTCTGCCAGTGCTTTCAATGAAGCTTGAACTTCATCCTTCCTTACCATTAGTTCTTGTTAATATGGTACTTCCTGCAATTTTTCAGTGTCAGCTAATTCTTTTTAGCATAATGAGTCTATGTAATTCTTCCATCTTTTTTTTATGCTTCCTAGATCGTTCAAGATTTTGTCCAACCACAGAATCAACAATCAATTTTATGATAAATGGAGAAAGTATTGAAGTTGTCAACGATTTCGTCTTGCTTGGATCAACAGTCAATACCTTTGATATCAACAGTCAGAAAATCAGAAGACGTATTGTATTGGGTAAGTTGCTGTCAGAGACCTTTCCAAAATGCTAAAGAGCAATGATGTTAGTTTGAAGACTAAACATCAGACAGCTAGACAATGAATAAGAAGATTTGATGGCTTTGAATTGTGGTGCTAAGAAAGAGTGCTTGATGGATTTCCAAAAGAACGAATAGGTATGTCTCAGAAAGTGCAGCCAGAGTGCTCCTTGGAGGCGTGGATGATGAAGCTTCACTTTTCATCCTTCGGTCACATAGCCAGGCAAGGCTATTCGTTGGAAAGAGAAATCATGCTTGGAAAGATGGAAAGTCAGTGCAAGAAAGGAAGACCTCCAAGAGGATGGATTGACATGGTGACCTCAGCAATGAGCTCTAGAGTGTCAGAGATAAAGGGAATGATATGGGATAGGGTTCAGGTTGGCTATTCACAGGGTCTCTAAGAGTCATATTCAACTCAATAGCTAATAACAACAATAACAACTACAAATCACAAAGGAGGAGACTGACTATCTTTTCCCCA
The DNA here is from genome assembly GCF_000299155.1 of Elephantulus edwardii. Taxonomy (NCBI): domain Eukaryota; kingdom Metazoa; phylum Chordata; class Mammalia; order Macroscelidea; family Macroscelididae; genus Elephantulus; species Elephantulus edwardii. The sequence goes on along the minus strand of NW_006399764.1, from coordinate 6,507,550 downwards.
AGGTTCCACTGGTGCATGAGAATCACCAGAAAGGCCACCTTTGGTTAGGAGCACAACTCCCCACAGACTACACTCCAGGAAGGCTCCTTATGACAGAGCTAGTCAGTCTCTTCCTGATTTATAGCCTCAGAAACTGGCTAAAGGTAAGCTATGAGTTGATTCCAACTGGATGATGAGAGACAGAGTAAAAATATACATGCTTTTCAAAAGAGGAATTTTTAATAAAGGTGGAAAAATGAGTTAAATGCTAGAATACCTTCAGAAATCATATATTTAATACAAATCTAACAAGCAACATACAGGTAAGACTTTTACAATTTAACATTAAAAAACAAATAACTCAATCATAAAATGGGCCAAGAACTTGAATAAACTATTACCGAAAGAAGACAGTCAAATGGTCATCAAACATGAAAATTGTCCTTTGTGTTTACAACCTAAGAGACGGAAATCAAACCAAGATGTTCCTGTTGTTTCTAGGAGCCCTCAAGTCCACTACTACTTGTAATGACCACATGAACAACAGTTCCAAACCTCACTCTCACTTGCATCAGCCTCACAGTCTATGCGATGCTCAAACCCATTTTTGCAATCACTATGTCAGTTCATCTAGTTAAGAATCTTCCTCTCTTTGGCTGACCTTCCACTTTTCTAAGCTTGATACTATTTTTCCAAACACCAGCCCCTCCTAACAGCATACCTAAAGCAAGTAAGATGAACTGTCACCACCCTTGTCATTCAGAACAACTCTGGTTGTACATTATCCAAGGCAAATTTTTTTGTTGTTCTTTTTGCCAAGAGATAGAATATTCAGTACTTTTCTCCAACATCATAATTCAAAGGCATCAATTTTTTTTCCCGTTTTTGTTGCTCATTGTCCAAATAACAGCTACACAGGAAGTAACTGAAAACACCATGATTTGTATTAGGCTCATGTTAGTCTTCAAACTGATGTTTAACATTTTTAACATTTTTTTTGTTCTTTAACATGTTAAAGAGATCCTTAACAACAGATTTCCCCAGAACAACATGTAGATTCTAATTCTTCGTGACACCTACACAGCAGAATAAAATACTGTCTGAGCTTTCCTTACCTTTAGCATTTCTGTTGAGCTGAGCCCATTGTTCCAGTCACTGTGTCAATTTATCTTGAACAAGGTCTTCCTCTTTGGCTGACCATCTACTTTTCCAAGGATTATATGTTTTTTCAAGGCCTGGGACCTCCTGGAAACATGCCAAAAGTATTTATTCCTGAGCAAAGAATAAGAGCTTCTGGACAAAAAGCAAGAAAAAAGGTCTGTCATCCTACTTCCAAAAGTCAACCAATGAAAACCCTAAGGACCACGACAGTCTTACCGACAACTGGTTATGGAGATGGTAATGACACTGAACTGTGAAGCATTCCCTTCATTCACCCTTCAGGGCATTGCCATAAGCACTGCCAACTCCACAAAAGTAATTACCAGTATACATCATTTACTTAAGCTTTCATTCTGCACATAAACCAGGGATTGTGCTAGATATTATTAAATGTGACATTGAACAGAATATATACACCCTATCTTTATGTAGTTCAGTGAGGAAAAGGATGGGAAGTAACTACAAAGCTATTTTGGTATCACATTGTGGAGGTTCAATGCGAAGAAGAAGTTTTTCACTGAAACCAGAGTGAGTGACTTCAGTCAACCACCATGTGTGGTAGCAGACAGCATTGTACTTACTAAGCTATTCGCCGTATAGTGAACTCCAATGAGGGTCCTCCAGGAACAGAACCAAGCACCTGGTCTCTGGAGGAAGCTTCAATCCGCAGGCCCTGGCTGAGAACCAACAGGGAAGCCCAGCTGCCTGGCCCACAGCAACCCACACTGGGCAGCAATCCACACTCGGTAAGCAAATGCTTCAGACTATCTGTGAACATATAGTGAGGCAAAACCAGCGCTAACTGCACAAGAAGCTCATACGAGCACACAAAACCAAAAAGTTTGACCAATAGGTGCAAAAGGGCATTTCCTCAGGGATCCAGCTTTTAAATAGGCTGACCAGAAGTTCAGCTCAGATTAAATTAATAAACATTAGGGTGGGGGTTTTGGGTTGGGTTTTTTTTTGTTTATTTTGGGTGTGTGTGTGTGTGAGAGAGAGAGAGAGAGAGAGAGAGACAAGGACAGTCTGTGGAATTACAGAGATCACAAGAAGAATACTTGCCCTCTGGGAGCCCATGGTCTAGGGGACAGAGATGTGTGACAACAGAGCTCTCCAAGAATTCTGCAGAAAGCACAGCTTGGCCCACCTGTGAAGATCTGGTGAGTTTCTGAGATCAGAGCTTTTTAAGTGAATCACGTGTGCTAATCACTTGCGAATCTTGTGAAAATACAGATACTGAATCTGGACAAGTGAGTCTCTGCATTTCTACTTCTAGTTTCTGCCATCACTGGGTTCTTCTGCTGTAGACTCACAGGACTTTTCTACCCCCTTCCTTAACTCTAGTTTTGAAAAATTCCTGGTGGCACAGAAGTTAAACTCTCAGATACTAACTAATAAGTTGACTGCTCCAACCTACCCTGAGGTTCTGTGGGAGAAAGACCTGGCAATCTGCTTCCACAGAGTTTACAGCCTAGAAAACCCTATGAGGGGCTCTGCTCTGTCACAAGGGTGCAACACAAGCAGAAGGAAAAAAAAAACTTATCTCAGTGACACCTATCAACAACGAATGTACCTGCCTAACAGACCACACTTGCAGCAATATGGCACAGGTGGTGGGTAGACTCAAAGGGTTTTAACTAGAGAACTGATAGGTGCTTTTAAAAAATCTCATTGTGATTCAAAGTGGAATAGTCTGGTGATATGGAAAGGAGTTAGACTCACTGCTGAAGTCAATTTTGACTGAAGATGACCCCGAAGGACTGCTGTCTAGGCTTCCAAGGCTGTGGATCTTTCTGGAAGCAAACAGCCACACCTTCCTGCTGATGAGTTTGAGCTGTTAACCTCTCAGTAGGCAGCCACATATGTTCACTATTGCCACAGCAACGTTCCTCGTGAAAGCTAGTGAAGAGGTCTTTCGTGAAGAGGTCTTTAGTGAAGAGGTAAGCACGTGATATTTTCGAAATAGAGTGGTCAGTGAAGAAAGGAGACCTGAGAAACATGCCAACGATGGAGATGGGAGAACTTGCCGCTAGATGAGGGGCCAGGATAACTGATGTGACTCTCAGCATTCTGGTCTGTGTGTGATTGGCCCGCTGATGCCCCAGCTGAGATGACAACGCACAATCCACAAGTGATTGAGGTTGCAAAGATGATAAATTTTGGTTTAAAGTAGCTGACTTTAAGATTTCATAGAGCGCACCAGAAAGGTCAGGACTGAAAAGGCCGACTCAGAGGAAGGTGTACAAAATCCGTATTGTCCTCTGCCCTTTAAATCTCCCCCTGCTGATCAAAGTCTGCAATAACATGGGTCTAATCTATTTTTCTTTTTTAATTAACTTGTGTCCTTTCGGAAATTAAATTAGTTCTAAGTGGCTTGCTATTATCATTCAGTGACACAGTCAGTTCTGACGTACAGAAATACTGTGCAAACAGAACAAAATCCGGCGTCATCCTGTGCCAGCCTCACATTCTCTGCTGTGCCGACGCCCACTGCTGAAATCACTGGGTCAACCCTTCTCCTTGGGGGTCTTTCTATATTCTACCAACTTTCTTCTATTCCAAGCTTGCTTTCCTTTGCCAGGAACAGACTCTTCATAATAATATGTCCAAAGAACATAACACAAAGTTTCACCATCCTTCCTTCTAAGAAACACACTGGCTCTGCTCTTCTCATACAGATTTCTTACACAGTACCCTTCTCCAATAGTAAAATGTGTAGGTCACAATTCTGTTAAAGTCTTCCTTACTTATTGTCCAACATTGCATGTGTATTGCACAACTGAAAATACCATGGCTTGGATTAGGTACACCATAGTCTTTAAAGTAATAGTCTTGCTCTTCAGCTCTATTAAGGGGTCCTTTACAGCAGATTTGCCCAATGTAATAATATTCCTTTTCACCTCTAGATTTATTGTCCCTAGTAAAAAGGAATTGTTGACAACTTTAATCTTTCCCCCTTTTATCATGGTGCCTGTTGGTCTAGTTGTAAGGCTTTTAATTTCCTTTATGTTGAGATATGATTCACTGTGAAGGCTATAGTATTCGATTTTCATCAGTGATAAATTGAAGTCCTTTTCACTTTCTGCAAGCAAGGGTATCATCTGTACAATACAAATTGTTGATGTGTTTCATCCAATCCCAATGCACACTTTTCTTCATATAGTTCAGCTGCTCACATCATTTGCTCAACACCTGTTGAACAGAGGGATCTCTGGTGGTCTTGTGTTAAGAAGCTGCACTGCAATCTCAAAGGTATGCAATTTGAATCCTCCAACTGCTCTGTGGAAGAAGGATGGACAATCACCTCCTATGTGATTTACTGCCTATGAAAACCCACTGGAGGGTCATCTATGGACCTATTTGATGGCACACGACAACAGTACAGACTGAGTATATATGGGGAAAGGATACGATCCAGGATGCATTCGTGATTGCAAACCAGAAAGGAGCACATTAATGTACGAATTTTAACAGAAACTAGTGGAGACATCTGGGAACCAGTGGATAAGGAGACACTGCATTAAACCACCTTGGGAGGCAGGATCCTCTCACCAAAAGTCCAAAAAGGCAGCTACTCGTGTGTGTACACCCCTGAGCTGTGTGTGACTTGACCCTAAAAATAAATCTGCACAACTGAAGATTTGGGAAGAGCTGTCAAGGTATACAAGCAATGCTTACCTAGCAGAAATAAATCAACTTGGGTCCTGTGGCAACACACCCATTTACTTAATTAAGCAACAGTGGAGAAACTAATTCAAAAAGTATCCCCACCATCAATTACACTTTTCAATTGAGCAGATAATATCAACAAAGCATTTCATTCCTTTACTTAAAGGAAAATACATAAATTTCTCAAATATTTGAGATATGCATAGATTGTGCCTATTATAAGGCAATTTTCTTTGCTCCGAGAATTGCCTCTACTTCAAAAATATTCTTTTTATATGAACTAATCTTAAAGAAGAGATAGAAAAATAATGCCAACAAAATGAAGTAGATTTCCCTCTTGTCTTCTCTAGTCTCTGCTACATACAAAGTTGGAACTGATGACCAGCTGGTCAGTACCAATCTCAGACCCTCAGTAGGCTGACAGGAGGTTGAATAGCTTTACTGACCGTAGTTAAACAAAGGTACATCCACATCTGGTGGACAGTAGGCTGATGTTAAAAACGATATATGATTTTAAATATAAAAAGCCAAACAGAAAATTGCAAAATCAGGCCTATATGCATTATATTCCTTAAAAATCAACAGAAAATTACTGAAGGAATATAAAAATGGTACAGAGGTGATTTCTCAGTGATGGGGTTAGAATTAGAATTTTTATATACTTCTTTGTCTCACTTTTTTTCTGTTCCTTATTTTTTATTAATGAACAAATATGATTTATACATTCTATTTATGATTATAAAATGCCAGAGATCACTAACAAAAATGTATCTATATTTTCTCATCATATTTATTTCTTTTAAGACTAGTGTGGGAAATTTTAGATACCAAGGGTGGTCTAAGGATGTCCAGAAGAGAAGTCACAATGAATATGTAAGTGTAAGGGTCGAATCAATGTTACAGGCACTAATAAAGTAATACTAAAATGTAAGTAATACAATAATAATAAATTAAATAATAAAGAAACAATAAAATAATAATAAAACAAAGCCCAGATGAACCTTGTTACCTTCTTTCTTAAGTCCCAAACTATCTTCTATTGTTAACCTTTGACAACGGAGCCTCTGACTAATGTGAGTCCTTACACAATTGGACTGGACCATTCTGATCCATGGGGCTTCCACTGCCTGATTTTTGTTGCTAGGCTTTACTTCCTAGTCCATCTGTATCAGGATACTTTTCTGAAAACTGCTCAGCCATTGACAGAGGCTTGTGACTTTGCATGGAGTTAGTCTTCCAGAAGGAAGTCAAGGATTTAAACATTGAATCGCCTTGGCCCCTCAAATGTTTCTAGCGATCTTCATTTAATAATATCTGAGCAATTTTAGGTCACTTTGATGTTCCTAACCAGTTTTTATCAATATTTGCTTGATTCTTAGAGTTAAAAATAATACTGTATAACCTATCTCTGTTTAGGCACATCTTCAGAAAATGTGGTATATAATGCCATGTTCTAATTGGTGAAAAGTTTATGTATAAATGACAGAATATGTAAAATACTTCCCTGATACTGATATTTTAAACATTTCCCTTATGAATATTTATATACTATTTCCTCTTAGCTTCAAATATGCCACTCCCAAGGAGAAAAAGAAGTGAATTATCTAAATATTGATAGTTATTTTTGTAAGGCATTTTTATCATTGTACAGAATGATATTCTATTTAGGAATTTATGAAACAATAATCCTTGTAGAAAGTGCAGGACTCATCTGTTCTATCTTGCAGAACAATTCTATTTAGTATAGTTCTTGACAATTTGATTTGCATACCATATTCATGAAGCTTAATTGCATTAGCATAATTATAATGCTGGGCTTTAAAATAAGTAATGTAACTTCATCCCACCTAGATTTTCAGGGACTTTGGGCAGCTTTTGAAAAACTTTCAATGACAAAAACAGAAACAATAAGCAGAAAATGTTTCTCTAAGAGTCTGATTGAATCACGGTTTCACAAAGTAAAGGAGAAAGTTAATAATACTTGACCCAGACCACCTTTTTCAGGAGGCAACCCAAATAATACTTGACAATTTTCTAATAGCATGGTGAGACAAGGTAAGATCCCTGCTGTTTTCTCCTCTTCTCCACCTTCATCAAGCAATATAGCTATTAGTCTGAACATTACAGTATCTGTTTTGGGTACAGAAAAGAAAAAGTTTGAAACAAAGTTCAAGAAGAAGATTGAGAGCATAGGAAGAGAAAATTATTTAAAATAGAAGGAAATAGGAAAGTTCACAATGTGAAACTCATGAATACCTCTGCATGATAGAAATTCAAACAGTACTACTGTAAAAATAGACCTATAATTTTTCCTACCTACCTAGAGGCAAGAAGCTGTGCTGCAATCCCAAAGACACAAGGTTCGAGTCCATCAGCTGTTCCATGGGAGAAAGATCAGCAATCTCCTCTCATGCAATTAACTGCCTCTGAAAACCCTCCGGATGAGCCAGGGCTCAGGTCAGACTCATAGCACACAACAGCAATATTTTTTTTTAGATATAAATATTTAAGTTGCAAAGATCCAAGCTTATATTGCTTACTTAAAATATTTTTAAGAGTAAGTTTTGAAAAGAACTTTCCTAAAATATATGGCTAGTAATAAGAGGCATAGATTCATCTGTGGTGGAGGTTTTGTAAATTTTAGAGCTGCATAGATCTCAGCAATAAACTAATCAAATTCTCTCTGTTGAATTTGGACACATTGTGGTCCTGGGGAACACTTACAAAAGACCATCTAGGCAGAGGGAGAGGTTTTTTAAGATTCTGATTCTTTTTTTATTAGGATTTTGCAAGTGGTTTCACATTATTAACAGTAGAGCCATAGGGATTTGGTTGCTACAACTCATACTATCATTATTAAACTCAAATTAAAAAGTTTCTGGAATTAGCTAATTTTTCAGTCCTTCATTGAAACCTAACAGCAGCTCAGGGACAGAGCCTGCTTCTTGAGTCATAATACTGAGATCCTTTCCCATAGATTGGCTATGAAAAGAATGTGGGAGGTTTATTCAATAATAACTCTCACTCTTTGCCATCAAGTTGATGGCAGCTCATAGCTGACTCAACACTAGGTTTTCAAAGTTGTAAATCAAATAGGCAGAGATTGCCCTTCTCTCTCCAGCAGAGTCACTGGTGGATTTGAACGTCTAGTGACGCGTGGCCTTTGGGTTAGAAGCGCAACTCTCTGCAAACTACTTGTAGTTGAGATGCTTTGACCACCTCTTAAGAGCCTGCTTATGAATGTAACATCTATGTCAAGAACATTCATAAGCCCCAAATAGTTAGTCTTCGCAATTGCTTTTTAATATAGGCACTCTTCTAACTCTCCTTTTTAAAGGAAGAAACTGAGGCACAGAACAATTCTGGGGCTTCCCCAAAGTTAAACAACTTTGTAACATGTGGAATATATATATATCTGCCTTTGTTTTCATAACTATAATAACTCATTGTTATTGTTACTTCCATGTTATAGGTAAAGAAAGAGACAACTAAAAAAACCCAAAAACATATTGCTCTAACATTGCTTATTTCAGAGTTGAACCAAGCTTCACTTTACATTCAATTAAAATATTCTTTTCACATACTGCTTCTGAAGTTCTTCTCATAACTAAGAGCTTCTGCACTTTCTCTACATAGCTATAATGTGCAGGACATATATTAATGCACCATCTGTCCATGGCACAGTGATAGACATTATATATGTGACTCCTTGGGTTTCAGTATAGTGCACGTGCCTCGTCTGAGAGAACTAAGATAGATAGGTCCAGTTCTGAATTGTCACCTGAATGAGTTCTGATATACTTGTGTGGCCAACTCTAGCAGATGTGCAATCATTGCCATGGACCAGGTCACCAGCTGGTGTAAGTCTTTTTATGACCTACTCAATTTCTTCTTTTGTGATGAGTCTTTTCAAGTGTTTTACATCTGTCCATGTTAATCTGGGTAGGGCATGAATTTCAAGAAATTTGTCCATTTCCTATAGGTTTTCATATTTATCAAAATATAGCTTTTCTTAGTATTACAATATTATAGATTTAATTTCCTCTGTTTCTGTTTTGATGCCACCTCTATCATGCCTTAATCAAGTTCCTTGTGTCTTCTTGTTTTCTTTTGTTAACTTTGCCAATGTTTTATCAGTTTTATTGACTCCTTCAAAAAACCAGCTTCTGATTTTGTTGATGGTTTCAACTGTTTTCCTATCTCATTGATTTCAGCACTTGTTCTTATAATTTCTTTTCTTCTAGAGGCTGTGGGGTTAGGTTGTTGTTATTTTTCTATTTGATGAAGGTGTTGAGTTAGATTGTTAATGTTGCTTCTTTCTTCATTTTTTTGTATTTGCCTATTATTATGAACTGTTCTCTGAGGACTGCTTGAAGTGCATCCCAGAAGTTTTGGCATGTTGTATTTTCATTATCATTTGTTTGGAGACATTTTTATTTCATGCTTTATTTCTTCTATAATGCAATCATGTTCTGTTGTTATTGTTGTTGTTATTGTTGATTCTTGTTGAGTCAAGCATGATTTATAGCGGACCTTTAAACAAAAGACCTGAAGCCTTTTGATAACTATCATTTCTCAAAATTCATAGAGTTTCCAGAGCCTGTTGTCTAGCACGTGCTATTTAACTTTCATGTGGATGGTCTTATAAGATTTATCGTCTTGTGGTTAACTTTTACTTTTATGGCATGGTGCCCTGAGAAGATACTTTGTATTATTTAAGTGTATTTTTACTTTTTTGAGGCTTGCTTTGTGCCATAATATGTGATCAGTTCTGGAGAGTGTACTATGTGCACTTGTGAAGAAAGTGAATTGAGTTTTAGTTGGATGCAGTATTTGAGATATATCCACAAGGTTGTCTGAATGAGTAGTTTCATGTATTTTGCACGTCTGTTATGGTACATCTGTGACAGTGATGTGCCAAACATGGTAATGGGTACCCATGGTGGATAGTGTTGGCTGGAGCTTCCCAACTATAACAAGCCTGGAAGCAGGAGCGGCATCCACTTCCGAAATGGCTTGCCTCTGGAAACTCTATGTACGAACAGTGCTCAGGCCTTTTGTTCATAAGGTCGCTATGAGTTGCCTATGACTCGACGGCACCTAACAACAAAAACAACATTATGGTACATAGATGTTGAACAGGTTATGTCTTCTTAATCTACTGTACCTTTACTTATTATATGATACACTTTCTTATCTTTTATGGTGGTTTTCATCCTGAAGTCTATTTTAAAAGCAACTAGTATTGTCACTTCTACTTTTATTCAGTTTTTTTTTTTTACTCTAGTTTTTTTTGTGGATGCCATTTGCTTTCTATTTTTTTTCTTGCCTTTGATTTTGAGTCTATCTTTTCTTCATTTTGGCAGAAAGCAAAGAATACCAGAGGGATATCTTTCTGTGTTTCATTGAGTATGTAAAGGCATTTGACTGTGTGAATCACAACAAATTATGGTTAACCTAGAGGAGAATGAGAATCCCAGAACACTTGATTGTGCTTATCCTTGGACCAGGCAGCAATCCTCAGAGCAAAACAGGGAAACATTGCATGGTTGAAAATCAGGAAGGGAGTGAATCAGGGATGTGTTCCTGTCTCTATACCTTTATAATCTATATGCAGAGCAGATCATTCAGGAGGTTGGGCTTTATGGGAAGAATGTGGCATCGGAATTGGAGGAAGACTCATCAACAGCCTTTGTTATGCAGATGACAAACACACTTTCTTTGCTGAAATTGAGGCAGACCTGAAGCACTTGCTAAAGGCCAAGGACTGTAGTTTTCAATAGAGATTGAAGCTTAACATCAAGAAGACAAAGATTCTCACCACTGAGCCAACTGGCAGCACCATGATAGATGGAGAAGAGATTGAGGTTGTTAACAGTTAAAGCTTGCTTGACTTCACAGTCAATACTTTTGGCACCAGCAGTCAGAAAATCAGAAAACAAATTGTTTTAGGTAAATCTGCTGTCAGGGACCTTTCCAGAGTACTGAGAAGCAATGATGTCAGTCTGCAGATTAAGGTGTACCTGATTCAATCCATGGTCTTTACAGTCACTTGCTATGCATCAGAATAATGACTAAAGATGACAGAAGAGTCGTTGATGCCTTCGAGTCATGGTGCTAGAGTAAAGTCTTGAACATACCATGGGCCACCAAGAAAACAAATCAGTCTGTCTTGGAGAAGATGAAAGCAAGTTTCTCCTTGGAGTACAGGAGTTTGAAGCTACAATTCACATACTTCAAGCTTGTGGCTAGGCGAGACCAATCCTTGGAGAAGGTCATCATGCTCAGAAGGGTGATGGGACAGTATAAGAGAGGAAGACTCTAGATGAGATGGATTGATAAAGTAACTAGGGCAATGGAGGTAGGCATGCCAGAGTAAGTAAGACTGGCTCAGGACAGGACAGGCTTCAGAGCTATTGTACATAGGGTTGTTGTGAGTCACAGGTAACTCGTTGGCATATAACAATATGGCATAGCCACTTTTTTTTTTTTTTGGTGTCTTAGTGAGAAGGAATTCCCTTAAAAATTCTTGTAGATTTGATTTTGTTTTTAAAAAATTTCTTAAGTTCCTTCTTTTCTGCAAAGGATCCAGTTTCTCATTCATATTTGATGGAGAGATTTTCTGGGTCTAGTATCCTTGGATGGCAATTGTTTTCTTTCAACTATCTATGTATGCCATCCAACCATCTTCTTTCTTACATGGTTTCTTCTGAGAAATCAAAACTTATTCTCATTGCTATTCCTTTGTAAGTGACTCTTTGTTTTTCTTGTACTGCTTTTAGTATTCTATCCGTATCTTTTATTTTAGAGGAGTTGATTACGATATGTCTTTTTTTTTTTTCCTCTGTCCACTTAAATACGATATGTCTTGATATTTTTCTTTTTGGGTCTAGTCTATGTGGTGGTGTTCATTAAATATGGATTTCCTTATTCTTCATAATACTTGCGACATTTTCTTCTAGTATCTCTTCCACAATTTTTTTCAGTGATTTTGCTGTTCCTCTTGTATCCTGGAACTCCAATCATACATAGGTTTTTTCTTTTGATATTATCCCGCATGATTCTGATGTTTTCTTTGTGTCTCATCTCTGATTCTTCTTCTTGTATGTTTCCACTGAGGTTCTTGTCTTCCAGATCACTAACTTGTTGCTCCTTCTCTTCTGTTCTATTTCTTGTCCTTCCAGTACATTGGACACTTCTGTCAATTTGGTCTTACTATTCTGGATTGAATTTTCATGTATTTATGTTATTTCTAGTACTGTATTGACTGTAACTTCTCTATCTTGTGATGATTTTTTAAGTTCTTGTACCTCTTTATCTATAGTTTTAATTCTTCCATCTTTTACATTTTCTCTCATAGGTCTGCAAGTTCTTTTTCATCAATATATTTCTTCTGGCTCCCTGTCTCTGGAGTATTTGATTTCTTAATGGCTTCCATTGTTTCTTCCATCATTTGCAACTTCTTCTGTAACTGTTCAAATAACTCGACATCAATATATTTCTTCTGGCTCTCTGCCTCCAGGATATTCCCTTTATTTATGGCTTCCATTGTTTCTTCCATTATTTGTACTTTCTTTTGTAGCTGTTTGAATGTCTCCATATCAACATACATCACCTGCCTTCTTGACTTTGGGGTATTTATTGGGTCTGCAATATTCTCTGCTTTATTTTGGAGAAAGTTTGATTTGTTTTTTCACAATATTTGAAACTGTCTGATTCTGTATTTTGTGAAGTTGCCTGCTGACATTATGTGAAGTTTTTCTTGATACATGTTACGCTGTTTCTATTGTGTCTGTGTAAGTTTTTGATCATTCTTATCTTTATTATGTTATTGATTATTTGCTAGATTAAAATGCTCAATCTATAGGGCACCTACTCACTCTACTTTCCCAAAAAGTTCTTTCTGGGAAAAGTTTGCCTTTCTTAAAGCCCTTCAGTTTCTCTCTGGTATGTACTGCAGCACTGGAAGAATCCTGCCTTATTGTAGTCCCCTCTCTCAAACTCTATTGTCCTCCTTCGTCGATGGAGTGACTGAGTGGTGTGAGACCAGGGGCTCCACTTCAGTAATTTCAAGTCAGATCTCTTTTTCACTGCTCAATGTGCCAACTGAAAAAGCTGAGGAAAAAGTATTTCCCTGCTTGTAACACTCTGCCCCCAAATCTCTTGTCCTGTTTGGCATCTGTGATGGCCCCTCAGTGGTGGAGGCAAGGATCCCCAAATGGAGGGACCTTTCCCCAGGAAAGTTATAGTCCCTTTTCTCATCTGCACACACCTGAAAGTGCTCTGGTGAAGAGTGTCTTACCCGATAGGTCTTTCTCTCCTGAGGACTCATGTCTTCCTTTGTCTCTGGAGTGATGTGAGATCAGGGATGTCAACTTAAGCAGTTTGCAGGTTTGGGGGTGCATGTGTCCCAAGTTATTTCTCCTCGTAGAAAGCTCAAGCAACTATTTCTGATATATTGTTGTTGTTGTTGTTGTTGTTATGTGCTGTCGAGTCATTTGCGACTCATCGTGACCCTATGTACAACAGCCCTGAACCCTGCTCTATGCTGTGCCAATCTCATTGCCTCTGGCACACCCATCCTGATTACCCCAGTCACTGAATCAATCCACCTCATAGAGGGTCTTCCCCTCCTGCGCTGTCCCTCTACTCTACCCAGCATGATGTCCCTCTCTAAAGACCTGTATCTCCTTACATGTCCAAAGTATGTCAGATATATGTACTTCTGATATAAGTTGACTATTAATGAGGACCTCTAATCACAGGAGTAGGTTACAGCTTCTAGTTTGAAAGTGGCTATAAGGGAAAGACTAGCTAACTAAAGGTAGTGTACACTGAGAAAAAGCTGGAGGTCAGAGCTGGGTTAATGCATAAGGATGAAATGAAAGCCAAGCTAACTTCATGTGGAGCTTCCTGGGTAGATGAGGGGAGATCTAGAGGGTATTAAATATTTTTTTACTTAAGTCAGCTTTGATCCTGGGAATTGTGAAATAACTCAATGTGAAGGAAAACACTTAACTCTCGGAACCCCACCGAGTTTAATCCAATGTTAGGAACAAACTGCTTGCCTTGGGGCTCTCAAATTGAGACAAATAATTGCTCAGTGAGTCACATGTATGTATGATTATGCTTAGAAATAATATCAGACATGCTTTCACAATATAGATGCTGAATCTGGAAAACAAGACTACAAATACGTCTAAAGTTATACATTCTGGAGTAATAATAATTACAATTAAATATCTCTTGACTGTATGTGATCAAAAGCATTAGATCAATTCACCTTTATATACTCTTTCTGAGCTGCTTTAATGTCATCAAAATTTGAGGTGACAGAAGTGGGAGGGATAGATGGAATTGGAAGTGAGACAGGGATGATAAAGTTGGGATGGATTAGAGGACATGTAAATTCATTTTCTAGTTCCTTTTTACTGCAACTAACTAGCTCTGGGCCACAGTTCTGTCTCCTTAGAGCCACGTGTGTAGCATCATGCCCTGGCTCTCTGAAGAGAACAGCAACGATGGACATGGCTCAGAGATTCTTATTATATGGCCAGCATCGCTTTCAGTGCTTTACACCCTGGAAGGGGCCAGCGATGCTTGGCGAACATTCCTTTTTCTGTCCTCAGCATGCAGCTCCTTTCAGTCAGGCAGAGAGGCTCATGAAGGACCATGTGTCTCTCTGGGCGGAATAAGGGGAAAGCACAGGCCCACCCTTCTGCCTCGCTTACCCTGCTGCAGCAAAGTGGTCTCTAGTCCAGATGGCTGAGCCACAGGACTCAAATAGCCTTGATGGCTGAGCAGCTGCATGGAGGTCTGTTGGCCTGGAGAGCTGCCCCAACCCACAGGTGACTTTGTATGACTGAAAAACCAACCTTTGGTGCATGAAGCTGCAGAATTTTTCACATTGCTTCACAACTTATTTCAACACATCCTGAATGGTGACACACACATAAAAACAATCTAAAAAGCTGATGTTAGATGGATCTTAGCTGAAAGCAGGGAATACCAAAAGAATGTCTATCTGTGTTTCATTGATTATGCAAAGGTACCAAAAGAATGTCTATCTGTGTTTCATTGATTATGCAAAGGCATTTGACTGTGTGGATCATAACAAACTGTGGCTGACTCTGAGAAGAATGGGAGTCCCAGAACATTTAATCATGCTAATGCGAAACCTATAGTTGGACCAAGGGGCAGTTGTCAGAACAGAGCAGGGTAACACTGCATGGTTCAAAATTGGGAAGGGTGTATGCCAGTGATGTGTCCTATCTCCATACCTTTTCAACCTGAATGCAGAGCAGAGTATCTGAGAGGCTGGGCTCTATGAGGAGAAGTGTGGCATCAGGATTGGTGGAAGATCTATTAATAATCTATGTTATGCAGATGACACAACCCTGCTTGCTGAAACTGAGGAGGACCTCATGCACTTACTGCAGAGGGTCAAGGACTGCAGCCTTCAGTATGGACTGAGGCTCAATGTCAAGAAGACAAAGATTCTCACCACTGGACCAATTGGTAGCATCAGGATGGATGGCGAAGAGATTGAGATTGTTCACAGCTTCAGTTTGCTCAGCTCCACGGTCAACACTCTTGGCACCAGCAGCCAGGAAATAAAAATAAAAAAAAGTATTGTGATGGGAAAGTCTGCTATTAGGGACCTCTCTAAAGTACTCAAGAGCAACGGTAGGTGCGCCTCATACAGGCCATGGTCTTTGCAATCACTTGTTATGCATCAGAGAGTTGGACAAGGACTAGGGAGGATAGAAGGAGAATTGACGCCTTTGAGCTGTGGTGCTGGAGAAGAGTATTGAATGTACCATGGACTGCCAAGAAAACAAACAGATTCATCCTAGGGAGAGTTAAACCAGGCTACTCCTTGGAGGCAAGGATTCTGGGGCTTCTTCTGACATGCTTTGGACACATTGTAAGGAGGGACAGGTCCTTGGAGAGGGACATCATGCTTGGTAGGGTAGAGGGACAGCGCAGGAGGGGAAGACCCTCTATGAGGTGGATTGATTCAGTGACTGGGGTAATCGGGATGGGTGTGTCAGAGGCAGTGAGATTGGCACAGGATAGAGCAGGGTTTAGAGCTGTTGTACACAGGGTCATTATGAGTCACAAACAACTCGATGGCACATAACAACAACAACAACAACATCCTCTCAACACTAAGGCTATTCTTTAAAATAGTGGTTTGACTATGAAGAAAGAGGGAGTTTTGGTGGCTTGTTGTTGTAGTTGTGAACACTAATTTGGAACTGGTCCATAGCTTAACCTCCAGCGCCTTCTGGATTGCAGTGCAGCTTCTTGCCACTAGATCACCAAAGCTCCCTTCTGGTGGCTTAGTGGTAAGGAATTGCACTGCGGAACCAAACGTACATCCTTTGAATTCACCAGCAGCTCCATAGGAGAAAGACCAGCAATCTCCTCCCATGCAATTAACTGCCTCTGAAAACCTACTGGAGGGTCACTTATCAGTCAGTACTGACTTGACAGTAAACAACAACAACAACACATGAGGAAAGGGAAACTTAAAGAGGTTAAAGGTCACAAAACTCAGTCTTGTTTGAAGTTAGATGTAAATTCAATCTGACTGACTCCAGAGACGGCACACCTAGGACACTTGCCTTAGTGCTTAGAGTTGCAAAGGTGGCATGGAGGGAGGTATCATAGATAGTCAGCTTCAGCCCATTTTCAAGCACATTTTAAAAAATGCTAATATGACAAGTCATTGCTGAAATGTAACTTGATGGAGTCATACCTGTTAATACTAAAAAGACAATTTTGCTTTGTCTATTTTTTGTCAGTATTTTCTAGCATAGCAAATTTAGAGAAAATTATTAGGATAAAAATGGCATACAGTGGCTGGTTTCAAAATTAGAAAGTGTCTAACTTTAGTGTGCTGCAAATATCAGAAACCAAACACATAGCTCAATCAACAATTGGGAAAAAGAAAATCATTTCCATTTTTGTGAAAGCATTCCACAGAAAGAGGAAGACAGGTTACACCAAACCAGTAAAAGAATTGGCTTCATTATTATCAGGTTACTAAGAGTAAATAAGGATCCACAGAGCAGACAAATGTGTTTTTTTAATGAGAGGAAGATTTATTTTAGCATGATTAAATGGTAAGCAATAAAAAAGTGTGTTGAGAGAGAGAGAGGGAAAGGCCAAGAGAGATTAGTTCTTTTTTTTTTTTTTTTTGAGACACTTCATAATAAGATAATCAGAGGAGACCATAATTGATTACTATTTCTCCCCATGGTTATAAGAGGAATTATGAAGAATTAATCCTTGGAATTATAGAAAACTAGATGATGATAAACATCACATGTAACTTTCAGTGTAGAAAATATAAAGAAGTTAGCTAGCAATTTCTTGCCTTCCACTTCTAAGGACTCAATGAAGATACTACCAATAACCCTCACAGGAAAAAGAGTACAGATAATTGTTAATGTTTCTTGAATGCCTGCTATGTACCAGTGAGAACTGTTTGAAGTGTATGAAGCTCCTTACAGCCCATCAGGGATTATCATATCAACTAGAGAAGGAAACTGAGATATAGAGATGTTAGCTAACGACTTACCTAAAGTCACAAGGTTGCAAGTAGTGGAAGTAGTGCCTCACTTAAATTATATGCTTAGGCACTTTTAACTATTATTACAACTGAGAAATAATTTTACTCTCTTCCCATTTCTTAGTTCATTGTTTACTGGATACCACTGAGCATCTATTATGCAGAAGTCATCATTCTTGTATTTCATTATTTCTTCTAGGAAGATGTTATAAATATAAACATTCATTCATTTATGCATTAATTCATATATCTATTATTCAGCAAATGTCAATTGAACATATTTTTGTTGTATCTTTCTCTTCCGTTGCTAATGGACTCTGTCCAGTCTCCTATCATTGTTCTTTGATCTTAAAAATGTTCTGGAAAACTATACATTCTTTATTGCCATAGAGATCCTTTATGCTATATCTCTGTCTACTTAGACTTCTTAGGACTAGATTATATTTGGTTTGGTTTTGGTTTTTATTTTACTTTGTTTTGCTTAATACTTTTATTTTCTATAGCTGTTGAGTTTGTCCACCTCTGCATCCATTCTTAGTTTAATATTTATCATTACTGGTAATGCAAGGTTGGGTTGTTTATGTAATGCTCTGTTGTTGTCTATAATGTGTAAGCAAGAGTTAATGCTACATTTTAAAAAGATATGTACAATTTTTGACTCAATATTTCAGCCTGGAAATCTCAGAATGTAAAAAAAAAATTGAAAGTTTTAAAAAAATGAAATTGGACACATGAAGATTGACATTCTAGGTATTAATAAGTTGATACTGGCTTGGACTGCTCAGAATCAGACAATCATATCACCTTTTATGATGGTAATAAAAAACATACCTTGGTGTTGTTGCGGGCTTTCAAGGAAGAACTGACAGTTGACCCGTTAGTGAGTTTTCAAAGGCAGATAATCACATGGGAGGGGGTTTCCCACCCTTTTCCCACCTCTGTCCCACAGAGCAGCTGGTGGAATTGAACCACATGCATTCTGGTTGGCAGAGCAGTTCTTTACCACAGGGTCACAAGCTTTTATAACATTATTGCAAACGTTTTGCTTAGCAGTTCCCCTAACTGATTTTTAGATTTAAGAATATTGGAATGCGCTTAATGCTAATCTATGACAATTACGTATTGATTTTTAGTGTTTATTTTAGGAGGCAAGTAGATTATTGTAACATTTCAAGGTCATTTTGATGGATCAACAGATATCAAATATTATATTTTTTTAAACAATGTCTATATAGTATCACCCCAGTGCTTTTAAAAATGGTATTTGTGCTTCATCAATCATTGAACACACACAATTCAATCATTAATTCTCCACTCTCATTTCTGTCACTAGTCTGTACTTTCAAACTACAATTGCTTCTTTATTGCTTATTAATGCATCTTGGTTGCATGTTTAGTCAATTTTGGACTGTATAATATTCCATTGCTCACAGTACTCTACTTAAGGATAGATCCTGAAATGGTCTCTCTCTCTTTCTATAATTGGTTTGCTCACAAAGATCATATACATTGTGTTTCACAGGATTCTTCATTCACATAATGTTTCATACACTCATTCCTATGCATTATTGTTTTACGAAATCAATCACCATTGAACCTGTCCATCGTTATCCAATCTTTTCAGGTCCTCACTGAACCTTCACTTCTTCCCTCCATCCCCCAAACTGTGCAACCCTGTGGTATACAGTATCATTTTTCCTCAACTTTTCTTTCCTGGAATAGTAAATTGTATGATTGCTGAATCACCTTCGCCTAAGTTCATCTTACTTTTTACTGCCTAGTGTATCACTCTTTATACATTCCACTTCTTTATTATACATCTAATTTTCCTATGTATGTACTTCACATTTCCTGGTCTAGTCATTAGTGGATGTTTGAAGCTGTTCATCATTTTTCAGTGTCTTCCAATCTGAGCTTTAACTTCCAGTGTTATATCAAATTCCTGTGACATCAGGGTTATCATCGCTGATGTCTTATGGATCCTGGCAGAAAGGAGAAAAGTCTATAAAGTGTCCATTCCTGTATCATTCACTATGCAAAGCCATTTGACTTTGTGGATCATAATAAACCTATGATTAACATTGAGAAAAATGGGAATCTCAGATCATCTAATCTTGCTTATATGAAAGCTATACCTAGACCAAGAAGCTGTTGCCCAAACAGCAGAAGAGGACATTGCACGGTTGAAAATAGGGAATAGTGTGTGTAGCAGGTCTGTATCCCTTTTCTACACCTATTCAGTCTGCATGTTGAGCAAATACTTTGAGAAGCTGGTCTCCCTGAAGAAGAATGTGGCATCAGGATAAGAGGAGGACTCATCAACAACCTGTGTTATGTTCATTGCATGATCTTGTTTACAGAAAGTGAGGAAGACTTGAAATATTTGCTGCAGAAGATCAAAGACTACAGACATCAATATGGATTACAACTCAACAGCAAGAAGACAAAACTCTTTATTACTGGACTGATAGGTAAGATCATTATAAATAGAGAAAAAAATTTGAATGTTAATTATTTAATCTTTTTAAAAATTTTTATTATTTATACCATAATTCACTTTTATACAATTATTTATATACATTGTTTCATTCATATACACTTAGTTTTACACAATAATTTCTGGACATTGGTGTGCGCATGTGTGTGTGTGTGTGTATTCTTATTTGTTTACAAAATTTAAATGTATTGTTTTTCACAAAAGATCCTTCCCATTTCCTTGCTTGGATCCACAACAACACCATGGCCAAGACATAAAAAAGGCATAAGACATTGGGAAAGTCAAGGACCTCTCCAAAGCCCCTCAAGTAGCAACGTTGTCAGTTTGAGGCTGAAGTGTGCCTGGTTCAAGTTGGACAAAAAACAAAGATGACAGAAAAAGAATTGTTGCCTTTGAGTTGGAGTATTAGAGAAGTGTATGGAATATCCCATGGACTGCGAAAGGAAAAAAAACAGCTCTCAGAAAAAGGTGCAGCTAGAGTGAGTATTCCTTAGAGAAAGCAATGGAAAAGCTTCAGTTCACAAATACTTTGGCCTTGTTGTTAAAAAGCAACTTTTCTTTAGAAAGAAACATCACACTTGGGGAGGTGGAGGGCCAGAGAAAGAGAGGAAGAACCGTCAGTGACTGTTGCAATAGGCTCAAGTGTGTCAGAGATGATGAGGATGGCACAGGCTAGGACGGGGTTAGAGTCTGTTGTTCACAGAATCACTATGAGCCATACTAAACTCAGCAAGCACATAACTGTAACAACAAATATATGGTATCTACAAACATGTGAAAAGTCCCAGTGTTTTAGTTAGCTTGTAGTATTTCTGCTAAGTGATCGTGTGCTCTTAGAACCCTTTCTAGACAACCAGCTCTTAGGTATTAGAGATAACTCCTGTAGCTCTTATCTTAGGTATTAGAGATAACTCCTGTAGCTCTTATCACTCTCCCTCCTAGCTTTGGTCACACCAAGTCTTTCCTCACCTGCTTCTTCAAATCTGTACTCATTACCCATCCATTGACCATTGATTGCCTTCAATTCCTTCCAACTCATCAGGACTCTTCATCAGGTTTCCAAGGCTGTAAATCTTAATGGGAGGACAATGCTTATCATGCTGGTCGATTTGAACGGCTGACCTTTCAGTTAAAGGAGAATGCTATATAGTACATTACCAGACAACTCCAAATAGAACATATTTATTAATAATTCATTTATACCTCAAGTTCAGCATTACTAAGCGGAAGTCTTCTATCTCTTTGATTAAATCCTCCTCATTCTATATAATTTCTAGTTAATGTTTTCACCAGCAAGTGGTAACATTTACCCTCAATGTCCTCACATAAGGTTTACGCCACCCTTGTTCTTCAAGCAGACCTCTACTAGCCCATCCTGTGTGTCATAGCAAGAACATGTAAACATTTGCTTCTCCATGCAGGCAGCCACAGTTGTGGAGCGCTGTAGAAGACACTATCTTAAAATCAGCAATAAAAAAAAATTCAACAGGCAACAGTTGTTGACACATCAAGCTCTTTCCTGGGAAAACCTCATAAACTTTAAAAGAACTGCATAGAATTGCCTGAACTGCATATGGATCACCAGAGGGCAAAGAGAACTATAAAGAAAGGTAAAATTATACTTTGAATTTACCTACAGTAAAAATGTTTCAAAGTACACTTGGGAAGTTGGGTATACTACATTATGAGCACAATTTTGCTAGAAGGAATAGGATTGAATCAGGTAATGTCTCTGATGGGACTCTGAAAACCTTTCACTATAGTCTACACATGGATTCATTGTAAAAGGACTTGAAAGAGACAAAGGTAACCAGGTTCTGATTTTGTCCCACAGAAAATCAGAACATGAGAGTTTAACCACAGGGACATTTTTGTTTTCAGTAAAAAGCTTTGCATGTTTATTACTCTTCTTACCATTATTGATGGGAAATGAATTTGAAGGGATATTTTTTCCTGTAAGAGGAAGTAACTTGCAAATCTTGGAGTCAGCTAGAAACAGAATGTAAGTGCATTTTGACGATCATAATTGAAAAAGAAAATATGCCATCCTCCTTTACAGAAGTAAAAGGATTATGCTGTTTAATCTTCCATGAGTTCAATGTATGTAGTTCAATCCAGAGGGATTCCTGTGAGGATTTAATTAACGATATTCTGTGGCTCCAATTAGCATGAGATTCTTAACCTTTCTAATGTGCTGACCTACCTTTCCAGGGAAGAAAAATTATACCACAGACATATCAAGTAATTACATTTACATTAATGCTACTAAGAAATGTGAGCAACTTTTTCTTACGGGAGAATTCTTCAAAAGGTCAGCAGGTCTGATAAACTTTCCATCTTTAAACACAGTGTACAGGTTTCTTGACATGGCAAACAGATCCAGAATGTATTGTTCTAGCAATACCAATATCTAGGTATTACCCTCAGCTATGAGGCAATACTCAGCCAGAAGTGAAACAGAAACTGCACATTTTTCATAAACTCCAAGAACGAGGTTTCAGTTCCAGAACCCACTCAACTCAGGCAAGATGAGAAACCTCCAAGAAGGGCACAAAAAGCTTCAGACAGCAAAGTTCCTCTTTATTAAAAAGAAATGATCCTCTCTTGAGTCAGTACAAATTACAAATGCCTGCGCTGCATTTCAGTTTAAATGCAAATGTTAAAACAGATATCTAATGTAGAAAATGGAATATTTCTTCAACTAATTTAAAAGATAGAAGGAGAATTGATGCCTTTGAGCTGTGGTGCTGGAGAAGAGTACTGAATGTACCATGGACTGCCAAGAAAACAAACAGATTCATCCTGGAGAGGGTTAAACCAGGCTACTCCTTGGAGGCAAGGATTCTTGGCTTCATCTGACAGACTTTGGACATGTTGTAAGGAGGTCCTTGGAGAGGGACATCATGCTTGGTAGGGTGGAGGGATAGCACAGGAGGGAAAAACCCTCTATGAGGTGGATTGATTCAGTGACTGGGGTAATCAGGATGGGTGTGTTGGTGGCAGTGCGATTGGCACAAGATAGAGCAGCGTTTAAGGCTGTTGCACATAGGGTCGTTATGAGTTGCAAGCGACTCAATGGCCCATAACAACAACAACAATATAAAGATCACTTTCCAAAGTGCTCTTTCTACCCCACCACCAGAACACAGTGAGAAAAGCCAAGAGCACAGTGATCTGAGCAGAGCTTGTGTTGTTTAAACCACACAATAAATTCCTCATCATTGTCTTGCAGTCAACAGGTAAAATCTGCACCTTATTTCCTCAAAATTAAGGTCACAATTCTGAAAAGTTTCCAAAGTTTCATCAGGAACTGTACTGCAACTTAGAATTCACTACTTTTGGAATTGCTTTTGGTATGGCTGGCCTTCAGCAAGTCTTAATCTGATTGGGTTTTTTTCCTGACACTAAGGCCATATATAGGATATTTCCTCAGCCTCAGATACATTTAGCATTTCTTCTCACTTGAATAATTCAGCTTATGTTTCTCTTTATTCTCCACGGATCATAACATGGCACTGGTATCTGCTCTTAGAATAGTAGAATTTTCAATGTTCTTTCCAGTAGATCCTTGCACACTGTATTGCTATTCTGATGGTCTAGTCCCTGAAGATTTGCACTGCTATCTGAAGGATATGCCTCTCAAGTCCTTCAAATCTATAAGCATTTGAGGGGGGGAACGATGGTCGGTCTCTTTCTTGTGCTTTTTTACAGCCTTAGAAACTCAATGAGGGGTCAGCTTGAGTCAGTTACAACACTGATGACAATGAGGGTGAAGTTATGTCTGGATGAATTGTAAACTACAAAGAGCAGGGACTATTTGGCTCTTTGGCTAACAAGTTTCTTTTCCAAGAACAACACAGGAGCTAGTACATAGTAAGATCTTAATACATAATTCTTATAAAGTAACCCAAATGATTTGTACTTAACTGCTGCTAGTCAAAGACTGGCATTTTGAATTCACCCAGTCATGCAGGTGAAGAAAAGTCGTCACAATCTTTCCCTCCAGATAATAGGAAATTCAATATAGTATAGCTCAACTCTGTAAACCGAGGGGTTTCTCTGAGTCTAAATCAACTTGATGGCAACATAATAACAACAGGAACAGTAACAACAAAATAATGGGATGATAGATGGATAGGCTCCTGGGTGAATGAGTAAACAATGTATACTATCAGAGGGATGGAAGTCATTACAATCACCTGTTACTACTGTATTAGAAACAAACTTGGCGATTTTTTTCTTACATCTTTCTCTTACTCTAAAATTAGATGCTAATTTTTTCTTTATGTTTTCCCACTGCCATAGTGTGTAGCAATTTATGAACATCAAGAACAATGTATTTACAGACTAGAATAAGTTTAGCATCAACAAGAAGTATATCATCTTTTCATTGTTCAAAAAGGATGCCACATTTCAATATAATTGCTTGACATGTTTCAGCAAGCTATTCATAATCAATGGGGCAACTTAAAGTAAATGCATTTGGATTGCTATTACTGTGCTAAAACTATATATAACCTACAAACACATCATAACTCCTTTGTACAGTATTTCTGCATTGTATTAATTTGGTATATATGTAGTGTGTCTATAAATATAGTCACTCTTCATATCTAAAAATTAAAATCATAGCTCCAAATAAGGCAAACTTTTAAGCTTGTGATCTTTAGAATGCAGATTACAAACTGATAAACCTCTTGTCCCAGTGAACAGATACACGCTGATTTAAAGACTGTTGTCGCTGTTGCTGTGTGCTGTTAAGTCAGGACTGACCCATAGCTAACTGTCCAGTGAGTTTTCAGAGGCAGTTAATCATAGAGAAGGAAATTGCCCAGTGTTTTCCCATGGAGCTGCTAGTGGGTTTGAACTGCATGCCTTTGAAATTGCAGAGCAGCTTCTTGCCACTAGGCGACCAGAGACTACATATGATAAAACCATACTTACATAAAGTCTCTCTTTAAGCCTAGAGTGTACTATTGTTTACTCTGAAAAATTAGTTATTTCATAATTAACTATAGCATAGAGTCAAATTGCGGAAAAGGAAATCTACAAAGGAAATCAGAAGCATACACAAAGAAAATCTTCATTTGTGTGAACAAAAGAAAATATCTTCACTGACTTAGTATCAGAATCAGTATATATCAGAGGTGGGGGAAGTAATATAGAGAAGAAAATGTTGCCTAGAATCCTACAAAGATATACTTCAAAAATAAAGGCAAGACACATTTTCAAGTAGACAGAAGATAGTTCAAGTCAGTCATAGAACTACTAGAGAAGGCAGAAAAAGAAAAGTCAGAGTATCTCAGCAGAGGATGTGCAATGCCTCCCTTTACAAAACTGGGCGTCTCACAAATTGAAAAATAACCAATCTAGTTAGAAATAACCAAATGAAATAATCCAGGTTTTACAAATAAGCAACTTGTGATACAAGATTTTTACTAGTGAAAAACTTTACAACAAAATAGCTCATTTCAACACATGGCAGAGTTGGGCACTGTGAAATTGTGGAGGAAGGAAACATTGATGTCATCATGAACATGAGAATGTTGAGTGCCTGAAGTTGCAACATTGAAATCATCATGAATACAAGAACGGTGAGTGGATACAGTCCCCAGTATCTCAATATATGTTGGGCAGAGAGAAAACATTGAGCCTATGAAGTAGGAGGCAAAATAATATGTTGTGATGAATCAATGCAGAATCACAAGAACCAGTTCCACCTTTCCTTACATAAATGAATTTTCTTAAGAGTGAAATGCTATCTTCTCTTTCAATCTCTATGTCTAAAAGTCTAGTAATAACAGTTGAGTCTTT
This sequence comes from Elephantulus edwardii, assembly GCF_000299155.1. Classification (NCBI taxonomy): domain Eukaryota; kingdom Metazoa; phylum Chordata; class Mammalia; order Macroscelidea; family Macroscelididae; genus Elephantulus; species Elephantulus edwardii. Next base: position 6,481,850 of record NW_006399764.1, on the reverse strand, counting down.
AAATTCATCCATTCTATATATGAAACCTCTCCTTTGATGTAGTCTCCATACCTACACCCAACAAGGTAAATAGGAGTATCTTACCTTACTTTCTAACTTTTGCTTTCCAGTATTATGGCTGAAAACCCACAGATAAAAGACTAGGAAGGGCCACTAACTTCTCCCTTTTGTCCTTCTGTTCTACCTTCTGAAGGTTTCTGAGTATAAATTTCTAGCTAAATCCATAGATTAAGCAAGCACAGAAATTACAGTTCCAGGAAGAACACACACTACGGATAGGAGAATAGCTACTTTCATCGGCAATTGGGCTAGGAAAATATATTAAATCTCAGTTCTAACTATAAACTCTAAAGTCTCATGTGTTATGTTGTTGTTATTGTCATGCCTAGAAGAGCTGAGTACAACTCACAGCAATCCTATGAACAACACCTCTGAATCTCGTCCTATCCTGAGCCAACCTCACCATTCAGTCACACCTGACTCCATTGCTACAGTCACTGTATCAATCCATCTCATGCAGAATCTTTCTCTCCTGAGTTGACCCTCTGACTTTCTGAGCATGATGCCCCTCTCCAAGGACTGGCTCGTCCCAACAATATGCCCAAAGTGTGTGAGACAGAGCTTCAAAATCCTTGCCTCCAAGGAGTAACATGGTTTTCAGTAACCCTCTCCAGGACAGACCTGTTTGTTCTCCTGGTAGTCCATAGTCAGTTCAATACACTTCTCCAGGATCACAATTTAAATGCATTAATTCTTCTTCTGCCATCCTTAGTCATTGTCTAGCCCTTAGATACATAGCAAGCAATTAAGAAGACCATGACTTGGATCAGGTGCACCTTCGTCTTTAGACTGATATTGATATCATTGCTCTTTAGCACTCTAGAGGTCCTTAACAAATTTTCCCAATACAACTTGTCTTTTGATTTCCTGACTGCTGGTCCCAAGGGTCTTGATTATAGATCTAAGCAAGAGGAAACCATTAACAACATCAATCTCTTTTCCATCTCTCATGGTGCTGTCTATTGGCCCGGTGGTGAGGATTTTCTTTTCCTGCTGTTGGTAAGCAATCCGCATTGAAGCCTGCAGTCTTTTCTCTTCTGCAGCAGCCACCTCAAGTGCTCCTCAGCTCCTGCAAGCCAGGCTGTGTCATCTGCATAGTACAGGTTCTTGATGAGTCTTCCTCCAATCCTTATCCCTCACTTTCTTCATAAAGGCCAATCTTTTTCATTAACTGTTTAGCATGTAGATTGAAAATGTATATAGAGAGGCTACATCCCTGACACACTCCTTTCTTAAATTTGAATCTTGTAGTATCTCTGCTTTGTTTAGACAATAGCTTCTTGGTCTAAGTATAGATTTTCATATGACAATAGTTATAGAATAAAATATATTTATAAGTGTAATAACCTCTAATAACAAGAGACTGTAAGTAGCCCTAATATATATTAGTCAGAGCGAGAATAAATTGGGGCCCCTGTATACAAAGTGTTCTGGTGGCTCAGTGGCAAGAAGTTGTACTATCAAGGGTAATCCACTAGCTTCTCTCTGGGAGAAAGATGAGAAATCAGCTCCCATGCTATTTATCGCCTTTGACAAACCTACTGAAAGGTCATCTCTGAGTCAGTTCTGCCTCAACAGCACATGTTAATAACAATATGTCTATAGAGAGGTATTACAACAGTGGAAAAAAATAGCAACTATAGACATTTGTGTGAACGAATCTTTGCATCATAATTAGGAAAGATACCACAGAGTACATATTATATTGCTGTGTTTATATAACAGCTTAAGTCCAAGACCATAATATTTTGAGGTTAAATATTTAGTAAAACTGTAAAGAAAAATTCTCAGCTGCAGAATCTGTTGAAAAAGAGTAAGCTTTAGCCATCTGCCTCTTGATTTACCTCGATCACAGCATCCTGATCCACGCCAGCTGTCCAGACGCAAAGGCAGAGAACTCACCAAGCTAAGGAAGCTCGAGAGTCATTCGTGTGAGGTTCTTCCAAGCTCTCTGCAATTTATATTTGAAAGTTTGTGTGAGTTTCAAAGGCTGTGTAAGCTTGGTTGCTGTTCGTTGCTTTGAGTCGATTCCAAGACAGCACAGCTCTATGTGCACAGATGGAACAACTCTAGTATTTTCTGGACTGTGACCTTTAGAGAGGAGATCACAAAGTCTTTTGTAAGGAACCCATGGACAAATCTGAAACTCATCATTTTGGTAAGTAGTTGAGTGCTTCATTATTTACACCACTCATAGATTCCTACAGAAACCTTAGACCCCACAAAGCTTGAAAATGATCTTTCCTGATATAAATTTAAATAACGGTGCACTTGCTTAAAGGCAACTTTTAGAATACTTCCAAATGTCCACTCCATCATTTCAGGAGAGAACTTTAACTGCTATTCAAAAAAAAAAAAGAAAAAACAATATCTATGTTAGGAGATAACAGGGGTTTTGGGGGGGAAAATGTGGTTGCTCAACTTTAGAGTGCTATTTGACTTCAATATAAACTCTGAGTCAAGTCTGATGAATGCAAACCATGTTAATGATATTAAATTGGAGCTGGAAAAACCCTAGACATCACTGAGTAAAATGCCCTGAATTCATAAATGACAGGACCAACTCACTGCAAAACAAAGTAATTTGTCCAAAATCATTTGAAAAGACCTGAACTAGATCCCATGCTTCCTTGTTGTTGTTGTTGTTATGTGCCGTCGAGTCGCTTGCGACTCATAGCGACCCTATGTACAACAGCCCAAAACTCCACTCTGTCCTGTGCCTATTGCACTGTCTTTGACACTCCCATCCCGATTACCCCAGTCACTGAATCAATCCACCTCATAGAGGGCCTTCCTCTCCTGCGCTGTCCCTCCACCCTCCCAAGCATGATGCCCTTCTCTAAGGACCGGTCTCTCCTCACAACATGTCCAAAGTATGTTAGTTTCCATGCTTCCTACTACATTGAATTTACAGATGCAGGTTCAATAATAGAACACAGAAGAGATTATTATTGCCAAACATAAACTGACTTTCTAGTTCTTCCCACATGAGTAGATGGTTGACAATAGCCATACAATTATTTTCAAAAGACTTGGATGTGTCAGTGTTTTGGAAACAAGCCCTGCAAAGAGTTGAACATTTTCTCTAGGGTTCAAGACACTAGCAGGGCTATTATAGCTTTGGAGCGTCAGTTGGACTTCCAAACTAAGAAGGCTCAGCACACTGACACTGGCAGACTATGAATAAGAAAAGTTGTTTTGTACACAGTGTATACACCCACAGGAGCTGGAACATGTGATTACATTAAAGTCTATGTATTTATTCACCTTGAATACTAACATTCCTTGTTGTGATCAAATTAATGAGCTGTCACACATTTGTATTATAGTGACACCGATGATGTTTCCAGGTGCTATGTTGTTTTGAGCAATTACCATTTCTTGTGCTAAGTCCCAGCTGAAAGTGAGGCACTGGATCCATTCTGAAGACTTGCCTAAGTTATTTCCTTGAAAGCGCATCAGATGATAATGAGGAGAATCTGCTAGCGTTTTATTTAGCCGTCATTCTGTGCCTAGAATTTTCCTATTCAATGTGATCAATGTGCCAGCTCAGCTCACAGGATATAAGTCTGGAGTCTATTCTGAGCCAAAATTCTTCACTTATTATTTTAAAGTATCATTATTTAATCTGTCTCATGACGAATACTAGGGTTCTCTGGTAGCCTACTGTTAAGAAACTGTGCTGCAATACCAAAGGCACCACCCGCACCCCATTTCCTCTATGGAAGAAGGATGAACAATCTTCTCCCATGCAACTTACTCCCTCTGGGAACCCACTGGGGGTTCAGCTATGGTTGGTTCCATTTCAATGACACACAACAACATGCATAATACTTAAAGTGAAGATTCTGAGATTTCTTTTTTTAAAGATATTTGAAGGATTGAAGGTTGAATATCCAGAAAATATCAGGCACAGAGTATTTGTAGAACAACTTGTCAATACCACCACCATCATCACTGACACAACTTTCATCTTCTGGAAGTAAGAAGAAAACAGTTAACTCTTTTATACATATCCTAGAGTTGCCCTTAGCTTGTCTTCAAGTCACCATTAGTTTTCACATTGTAGTTACAAAATTTAAAAAAAAAATTCAACACAGCACATCTGGCCCATGGTTATCAGAAATACCTAAACAATATTTACTGCTTAGATCCTTCCATGAAAAAAAAAATGTCGGGATGGGAGTGTCAGAGACAGTGCGATTGGCTCAGGACAGAGCAGAGTTTAGGACTGTTATCATAGGGTCACTATGAGTCGCAAGCGACTCAATGGCACATAACAACAATTTTATCTTACATAAAGAAATGTTTCCTATAGTCCTCTTTTCCTAAAAACTGCTTCTAAAATTAACTAATTTATATTATACTTTCCGCAAACACATTATGAAAATAATTGTTTTCCAAAATAAGCTAATTCGTTTCATCTCTCCTATTGTGGGCATATAGTAGCAGGAACCTAAGAAGGTATATATTTTTAATTTTTCAAGAAATTCAAGTCTGTATTTTTAATTTTGTTCTTTCTTGGTTTTGTACTGTCTACAGAGAAAACTTAGAAGGTATACATTGAGAATAAGGGTATTACAGGATTAAGGCATAGGCAGCTAAATTTACTACTATTATTTCACCAAGGAGAAGGTTCTTCTTGTTATCACACCTACAGTGTATGACATGCTGAATGAAGAGTAAAGACTTCTCAGTGACAGCACAATTATGGCTTAGTCCCTAACCAGATATGGAATAGGGAATTAAAGATGGGGGAAATAAAGCCAAACAAAATATTATGGAACAACTTAGCTAATCAGAAATGGCCATCATTAATGTAGCCATAGTGAAAGTTATAGATTAATAGTAAAATACAGAAGTGGCTTTTGAATTCTAATATAATTCTTGCAATAATTTTAGAAAAAAATGGACTATTCCTTTTATAAATATCTTCAGTGAAATTAAAGAAAGAAGGGAAACGACCATTTGCCTGGGTATGGACGTCAAGCAGGACAGCATTTGTTGTTGTTGTGGACCGTTGAGTCAGAACCTACCATTGCCGACCCTCTGGCAGGTTTTCAGAGGCAGTTCATCCCATGACAGGAGATTGTCCATTTTTCTCCCTTGGAGTGGCTAGTGGCCTCGAACTATACACCTTCAAGACTGCAGTACAGCTTCTTGCCATAAGGCCACCAGAGCTCTCTAGGATAGCATTTAGAAGAACTAAAAATATAGAAAGAGGATGGGAAATAGCAATAGGGCTAAATAAAATTGCAAACTGGTTTAAAATTTGTAGATGAGATTAAAAGATTTATTAAAAGGAAAAGGGAAGTAAGTTTAAAAAAAACCCATTGTCTTGCAGTTAATGTAGGCAATATGATTATTTTTTTTCCAAATCATAGTGTATATGAAGTGTAAGGGTGAGCTCTGTCTGTTCTTTTTTGCCCATACACAAATATGAATACCATATGCTTGTTATGTTATAACTTTAAAAAGCTGGTATATGCTTTCTTACTCTATTTTCCCATAATGCCTCATGGGGTGATACTACTTGATGAAAAATTAAGCTGAATCACTTTCTTTTTGCAGAGTACTGAAAGGAGAGTGACAATAAACCCACATTGTACAACACTGGCTCATATAATTTGCTCTTTAACTGTCACTTTAATTATTCTTGAATTGCAAGTTTGCCTCCAGGCAAATTTCACAGAGATTTTTAATAACCCTTTTTATAAAATATCATTATGGCCATCAGAAACAAAAAATACTGCTAATAAAAAGATGCACACAAAGTTTAAAAAGCAAGCACATTTATTCAAGAATGTTGTTGTTGTGTACCATCGATTTGGAACCGACACATAGCTGACTCTCCAACAAATTTTCAGAGGCAGCATTCAAAAGGATGACGTTGCCTATCCTTTGCCTGCAGAAAAGCTGGTGGATTTGAACCACGTGCCTTTAGAATTGCAGTGCAGAGTCTTACCACTAGGCCACCAGGATTCCCTTATTTAAAGACAGTAAACTTTAAAAACGGTATCTTTGTAACCTATATATTTGAAACCCGGAGCAGCGGTTCTCTTAGCTGATTGCTAAGTTTGTGTTATAGGCAGATAGATGAAGCTATAGCTAGCAATTTCCGGGTCAAGGTCATTCAAGGTAATTGATATAATTCCTGAGATGTCATAAAACCAAAGAAGTTACATCTAAACTCATAATACGAGCCCTTCAAGTAAATGAAAAAGGAAGTTCCAAAAGCAATGTGCAGTAATTGTTTCTACCCTGCTCCAACCACTCTTAGCTAATCCTTTTTTTTTTTTTAAATGTCTATCGCTGACTCTGAGAAGAATGGGAATCCCAGAACACTTGATCGTTCTAATGCGAAACTTATACTTGGACCAGGAGGCAGTC
>NW_006399764.1:6470700-6474588 GCF_000299155.1 Elephantulus edwardii | reverse complement strand
CACAGGACAGAGCGGAGTTTAGGGCTGTTGTACATAGGGTCACTATGAGTCGCAGGCGACTCGACGGCACATAACAACAACAAACATTACGGATTCATCAATCCAGAAAAGTCACCATTGAGTAGATTCGGAATCCTGGTGATTTTCCACTGGATTCCCGGGGCTGTAAATCTTAGGAGGAGGAGACTGCCCATCTTGCTTCTGCGGAACAACCAGTGTATTAGGCCCATGGACGGCGCTGGCCTTTTGAGTTAGCAGTGAAACACAATTGCGATTACACCACCAAAGCCCCTTAATAAGAGCTTGGAAAATAATAAGGTCTTTCACTTAAATTTAATCGTCATAACAGTGGGTGCAAAGAACCCTTACTATTCACATTTTATGGTAAAAATGGTTAAGCGATATCTCAGATCACTCACTTGTAGAGTGGGGATGTGAACCCTCCATCTGCAAAATCTGTGACTTTTAATTACATCTTGTACTAAGAATTGAAAATAATATTTCAAACCATGCTTTCTCAACATGAAAAGCCATATGTCTTGCTTCTTCAATGTATAGTGACAGAATACAACCAAACCTCCTGTAAACCTGTAAACCCCTGTATACGCCAGCCACTTTTCTTTACATCTGCAGTTGAAATCCACTAGCTGCTCTATGGGGGAAGAACGAGAAGTCTCCTCCCATGCAATTAACTGCCTCTGAACACCTGCCCGAGTTTCAGCTATGCATGGGTTCCGACTCAGTAGCGCACAACAATAATGGCAACAATAATATCTATGAGTTCTTCGGTTTAAGATTCATCTGAAAGACACCTAACCAAAATTAGCTCTTGTATCTGCTTCTGTCTATGGTGATTCCTGTGATTAGCCATTTGTCTCTTCAGATTCTTCCCTTGGTTGTTTCTCAATGTCTGTGTAACAACCTCTCATTCATCGTGAAAATTTCAAGTGGCTTAGTCCTGATAAAAATAAGTTATTTTTTCAGGTCGATGTACTCTCTTACAGGAGTATTGTTCATACTTGCTGAAAGCGAGGCAGACTTGAAACATTTGCTGTAGAAGATCAAGGACTACATCCTTCAACATAGAGCCTTCAACATCAAGAAGACAAAAATGATCACCTCTGAACCAACAAGCAACATTATGATAGATGGAGAAAATATTGAAACTGTCAATGATTTAGTCTTATATAGAACTACAATCAACACCGTTGGTACGGTACCAGCAGTCAGGAAAAATGGAGATGCATTGCTTTAGGAAAGTCTGCAGTTAGGGACCTCTCTAAATTACTGCAGCACTATGATATCAGCTTGAGAACTAAGGTACACCTGATTCAAGACATGGTCTTTTCAATCACTTGCTATGTATGTGCAAACTGGACAATGAATAAGGATAAAAGAAGATGAATTAATGCATTTGAGTTTTGATGTTGGAGAAGAGCACTGAATATCTCAGGACTGCCAAAAGAATGAACTAATATGTCTTGGGAAAAGTGCAGTTGAGTGCTTCTTGTAGGCAAAGAAGGCAAAACCTTGTCTCATATACTTTGAACATGTTTCTAGGAGAGGTTTTTCCTTGGAATGGGACATCAAACTGGGAAAGACGGAGACTTAGTAATGGAGAAGGAGACCCTCAAAAAGAGGGATTAACACAGTCACAGCAGTAACGGGCTCAAGTGTGACAAAGATGGTGAGGATGGCCCAGTCTAGAACAGGTTTAGATCTGTTGTTCATAGGGTCTCTATGAGTCATATTGGCTTGCCAGCTCTTACCAACAAAACCATATAATTGTTTTTCTCTAGAAGTTACACAGAAACTGGGACTTATTGTTAGGATCATTCTAGCGTGCTTTGGTAAGTATTAGAAGCTGGCTCTTTGTACATCAGTCCCTCTTCTTTTTTTCTTCTACTATTAAAGTTGGATGATCTAAAAAATAAGCAAAATATAAATAAATAAAAGGTTCTTTTTCAGTCTTATTTTCATTAAAGAGAAGTTCATTTGTTACCAATGAGATTTAAGCAACAAGTGTGCAGATCCTGTCTCCTCCTTAAGACATTTTATTCTATATTGAACATAATAGGATCCCTGAGAGCTTCAGTATCGATGATAAGAATGCTAGGTAACAAACCTTAGGGAGGATAAAGAAGTTAGTGCAAAAATGCTGTCTTCGACATCGCTAAAGAATGTGGTTAACCACAGACCTCAACACTTCTTGTGCTTAACAAAATGTACTTGGATTTTCTGAGTTTGATGTAGAGGGCATTCTTAAATTCATACTAAAGTAAATTTTCATCATTAAAAAAAAGTTATTAACACCATACTACTTAAAAGGCAAATACCACTAGCATTCAGATCAACATCCTGATTTACCTGATAATCAACTGAGAGCAACTACTTTCTGTGAAATAAAGCTACGTCGATCATTTTCTTTAAAAATTTAAGTGGCATACCACCTTCCAACTCAGGTGTTATGTCTGTCTGCTTATTGTTATGTTGCTTTTGACTTATAGTGACCCTATGTTCAATAGCTCTGAATTCTGCTCTATCTTGAGGCAATTTAATTACTTCCAATCCCATTACCCCAGTCACCAGGTCAATCCATCTCATCCAGGGTCTTCCTCTCTTGTGCTGTCCTTCCACCCTCCCAAGCATGATGTACTTCTCTAAGGATTGGACCTCCTGGCAACATACCCAAAGTATGTGAGACAGAGCTTCAAATTTCTTGCTTCCTAGGAGCAGCCTGGTTTCACCCTTTTGAAGACAGACCTACCACAACTTAAAGGCATTGATTCTTCTAGCATCTTTAGCCATCCTCCAGCTCTCTGAAACATAACAAGTAACTGCAATGACCATAGCTTGGATAAGGCACACCTTAGTCCCTAGACTGACATTATTACTCTTTGGTACTCTGGAGAGATCCTTAACAGTAGATTTTCCCATTGCACTTCATCTTTTGATTTCCTAGCTGCTGGTACCAAAAGTGTTGATTGTGGAACCAAGCAGGCTGAAGCTGTTAACAACCTCAATCTCTTCTCCACCTAGCATGAAGCTGCCAAAAGAATGCAAAAGGTCATTACAAAGACAGACGAAGACGAAAAGACCAAGATGGATATTAGAAGAGACTCTAAATATTGCACAAGAGTGTTAAGATGCCAAAGCAAAGGGAAGAAATCAAGACGCTAAGAAGCTGAAGAGAAGATTTCAAAGGGTAGTTTGCATGTGATATTAATGACTTTGTCCAATGGTTTCCACATTCTGTTGGACTAGCTTTCTTGTTGCTCCCCCCTGTTTCTTTTATTTCTTATTAGACTTCCCCCCCCTTTTATTAATTTTTTTCTTTTTTAGAACTTCTTCCAATTTATTGGCCAGAAAGCCATCCTCCAAATTTCTTGGCATAGTCTGCTGAGCACATCCAGGGCTGCTTCTGTTCACTGAAACACATCAGTTGGTATCTCACTGATTCTAGGGGCCTTATTTTTTGCCAGTGCCCTCAATGCAGCTTCAAATTCCATCATTTCTATTGGCTCCTGCTGATACGGTGTTGTTGTTTGTTGTTATGTGTCGTCCAGTCGCTTGCGACTCATAATGACCCTATGCACAACAGCCCCAAACTCTGCTCTGTCTTGTGCCAATCGCACTGTCTCTGACACTCCCATCCTGATAACCCCAGTCACTGAATAATCCACCTCATAGAGGGCCTTCCCCTCCTGCGTTGTCCTTCCACACTCCCCAGCATGATGTCCTTCTCCAAGGACCAGTCTCTTCTTACAACATGTCCAAAGTATGTTAGAGGGAGCCTCAGAATCCTTGCCTCCAAAGAGCCACCCGGTTTAACCCTTTCCAGGACAAATCTGTTTGTTTTCCTAGCAGTCCATGGTATTCTCAATACTC
>NW_006399764.1:6459922-6469998 GCF_000299155.1 Elephantulus edwardii | reverse complement strand
ATTCCCATTCTTCTCAGAGTCAGCCACAGTTTGTTATGATCCACACAGTCAAATGCCTTTGCATAATCAATGAAACCCAGATAGACATCCTTCTGGTATTCCCTGCTTTCAGCTAAGATCCATCTAACATCAGCTACAATATCCCTAGTACCACGACCCCATCTAAACCCCGCCTGGACTTCTGGCAGTTCTCTGCTGACGTGCTGTTCCAGTACTTCCTGAAGTTTTTCGGTGTCAGTGAGTTCTTTTTGGTACAGTGACTCTGTATATTCCCTCCATCTTTTTATAATGCTTCCTGGATGATTTAATACATTGCCCATAGCATCTTTCAATATTACAACTCAAGGCTTAAATTTGTTTTTCAGTTCTTTCAACTTGAGAAATTCAGAGTAAGCTCCTCCTTTTATATCCTTCAATTCCAGCTGTCTGTATTTTCCATTTTAACCTTTTATTTTGTCTTCTTGAGCGGCCCTTTGAAATCTAAACAGAAGTTCTGCTTTTGTACGTCTGCATGTTTTCACTGTTTTTTGACTTCTCGATGCTCTAGTGCCATTTTCAGGTTCTCTTGTGACATCCACTTCCATTTTTTCTTTCTCCTCTGTCTTTGTAATAACCTTATGCTTCCTTCATGAATGCTATTCTTGAGATCATCCCACAACTCCTCTGGCATTAGATCATTTATGTTCAACTCTTGGGGTGTTTGGGTTTTGTTTGTTTGGTTGGTTTTTTCCTTCTGTGATATTCTTTTTTTGTTTTTAATTAATTAATTTCAATGAACATTTACAGAGATTTTGGATTTCCATTCATTCATTGTTGCACTCTTCTCCCTGCCCACCCCATTCCCATCCTCAGTTCGCTCTTCTCTTTGAAAAGTAAAAGAAAAACTCCGTCATTGGTATACAATCCCTCCACACCCCCACACTCCCACTCCGAGTATACTCCACTCTGCAACCCTCATTCCAGATTCTTATGATAATCATAATACTCAAAAATGTATTACTTTTAAACTATTCTCTCCCTCATTGGCTTCAATGCAGTAAACATAATTTATCCAGTTTTTCTCAGTCTTACCCCCACCTTGATGTCAGCCTCATTCTACAAGAGGGGCACAATACAGTATTTGTTCTTTTGTGACTGAGAGATTTCACTCAGCATAATGTCCTCCAGGATCACACATTTTGAATAATATTGCATGAGTTCCTTGTTTTTCAATGCAGCATAGTATTCCATTGTGTGAATATACCACAGCTTCTCTATCCGTTCATTTGTTGATGGGCACTTAGGTTGTTTCCAACTCCTTGCTATTGTGAACAAAGCTGCAAAAACATGGGTGTGCATATATCTGCTTGGATGTCGGTTAAGGTCCCTTTAGGGTATATTCCCAGTAGTGGAAGTGCTGGGTCAAATGGTATCTCTATTTGCAACTTTTTGAGAAAGTGCCATACCACTTTCCACAGTGGTTGCACCATTCTACACTCCCACCAACAGTGAATAATGGTTCCAGTCTCTCTACAACCTCACCAGCATTTGTTGCTTGCTGTTCTGTTAAATTTTGCTATTCTTACTGGGGTGAGATAATATCTCATAGTTGTCTTGATTTGCATCTCTCTTAGAGCTAGGGATTTTGAACTTTTCTTTATGTGCTTGTTGCGCAGAATATCTTCTTTGGTGAAGTTTCTATTCATATCCTGTGCCCATTTTTCTATTGGATTATTTACCTTTATCTCAATACAAATATCAGTCCCATTCTTCAACGAGATGAAAAAGGCAATCTCCAGTTTCATTTGGAATGGAGAGAAGCCCCGAATAAGCAAAGCACTCCTTAAAAACAGAAAAAAGGTAGGAGGCATCTCACTCCCTGATTTCTAATCCTACTACACTGCCATGGTGGTTAAGACAGCATGGTACTGGTACAACAACAGACACATAGATCAATGGAATAGAGTTAAGAACCCGGAAATCAGCCCATCTATTTATGGTCAACTGATCTTTGAAAAGGAGATAAAATCAGTTAAGTGGGGAAATAACAGCCTTTTTAAAAAATGGTGTTGGCAAAATTGGAAAACTATATGCAGAGAATTCAAGCAAGATCCACACCTCACTCCATATACAAAAATCAACTCAAGGTGGACATGGACTTAGGACTAAAACCAAGGACTATAAACATCATTAAAGAAAAGCTTGGAATAACTTTAGTAGTTCGAATCCACAATATAAACAGTCTTCCAAGTATCCTGAAAAATCTACAACCAGGAGAAGATAAAAATAGATGAATGGGATCTTCTAAGGATCAAATCCCTATGCACATCCCAAAACTTCTCCAACAGGGTAAAAAGGGAAGCCACAGACTGAGAAAAAGTGTTTGGTAATGACATGTCAGACTTAATCTAGAATTTAGAAAATACTTGAGCACCACAACTCTTGGATTTTTATTTACTTAGCAGTCAGGTGTGGACTCTTTGGTCTTTTTTAAAATTTTAATTTACAGTCAGCTATGGGTTGTTTGGTCTTTTTAATTTAATTAATAATCAATTGTGTGTTGGAAACCTCTTTTATAAACTGATTAGGACCCTGTAGGTAGGTCTTTGTGATTAAAAATTGGTTGGGCAGTCAGGCCTAGGCCTGAGGCTTTCAGGCTTGGTATAAAAACTGATTTGCTATTAGAGTTATAAAGTAGATTGTCAATTTGTTGTATTTGGGGAAAACAGTGTTCTAATTGGTACAGCGCTTGTCTGTCAGGTTCCTGTACTTAGATAACTTGTGGGTTGCTGTGATACTGAATACTATGTGTGTCAATTGTCATAAGGGTTACCTGTGGTGGATAAGTTTTAGTAGAATTCCAAGACTAAACCTGACTACGAAGTAGGATTGACTATCTGCTTCTTAAACAACAGGCCTCTGAAAACTCTGTGAAAAGCAGAAGAATGTGGATAGTTAAGTTTTAGTGATAGAGTCTAGATTAGAAGGCAGTTGAAATGAGGAAAAATAATAGCGAACACAGTTTAATAATTGGAACATGGAATGTGTGTAACTTGAATGTTGGAAACTTTCAGTAGGAGTACTAAAATGGAGCTAGAATGTGGACTACTTGAAAATCTGAGCAGTAATGACAATGTCCAATAGACATATAAATGAATTTAACTATTTCCAATTTAACTGGAACTCATCACAGACTGTTGTGGCTTGTGGTCAATTTGAGAATATTCAACTAGACGTATTAAAAATGCAAAGTGTGTAGCTCCACTCCAGACCTACTGATTCAGAAGTTGAACTTCAATAAATAAGATCACTAAATAATGCACATTAATGTTTGAGGAGCATTGACCTAAGTCAGACATGGACAAATAAACTTTTTCTTACAATTTACTTGCATTATTTTTGATTGTTTACAATACTTCACCTGCACAGCAGCACCTAGATGGGAGGGACTTTTATTGCTAACACTCTAAATATTTGCTTTGACAACAGATTTTCTGAGTGAATGAAAATGTTGCCCTATGTGTGACCTATGTAAAATTATGCTTGCAGGTTGGCCCTCATGTCACTCTGGATTTATATCATATATTTACTTATGAAGGTAAGAATTTCAAATATGTAACCCTGATTCACATTCTAGAATGCATTATTGTTATGCAGGAGGAGAAGACCAACACATAACCATGACATATTCTTGAGAACAAAAGGAGAAAAAGGAAACAGAAAACATATTAATGCAGTTTTACAGCTGAGAATTTTAAAACAAGCAACACGAATGTAAAGTTATGGTCCTCGTAGGAATCATAACAGTGCTGTAAGGCAAATATATATTAAAGCATAAATATAAGAGTCTATCCAGCAATAGAAAATCCTACAACCAGACGGGCCAAGAGACTAAATTATAATTGACGTGGGGACCATAGATTTGAGATTTCACACTGCTTAGAATTTAAATTTTTCTGAAACACTAAAGTAATATGAAGGCATCCAGGTACCATACTACAGGTATAATATAAATATGAGGAGGTTATATCAACAGCAAACAGGTAAACAGGTAGTGTTTTTTATTTATGTCATCTAGACAATTTAATTAGTGGTGCCATCATTTATAAGCTTCTTCAAATAAGAATCCTCATAAATTTTCTAGAATACAGACAAAATTAATCACCCTAGCCATACAGGGACTTACAGGGAATCTAAGTATAGGTGGCATATGAACTCATTAATTTTGACTCATTAACTAGAAATTTATGATACTGTAGATAGAGAATCTCTGGGTCACAGGTTGTAGGCAGTGGATGAAGTCCTAGAGAACATGAAGACTGGGGGATTGCAAAAGGCACTATGTGAGACTTGGGGGGAGGGATTGCATAGCAATGAAAGAGGTTTTTTTAACTTATCAAGGAGAATAGTGAATTGAGGGGGAGGGGGTGGGCAGGGAGAAAAGTGTAACAATGAATGACTGCAAACTCTTAAAAAGAAAAAGCACTATGTGTGTATTGTGTGAGTGCTCTGTGTGTGTGTATTTATCAGCACATGCAGAGGAGTTTCTCCCCAACAATGACAACAGGAACAAAAGATCATGGAGATCCTCCACCAGGTTTCAAAGTCTGTAAATCATAGGGAGAGGAGATGATTTCTCTTTCTTCAGAAGAGCTGCTGTTGCATTTAAACCACTGATGTTTTTGTTAGGAGCACAACTCTTGATGCATGATGCCACCAGACGTCCCAAGGAGACTCAAAGTCAGGTTTCTCCTACCCACAAAGTCACTCTCACTTTAATCTGCTCTGTAGGTTCTGTTACTTGTTAAAATTATTCTTAAATGTAAGTATCCACTCTAGGAAATCTGGGACACTGTTTTCTCTTTCAGAGGAGAAATGGAAATCTCAAGAGGGAAGGAGAGATTCATCAGAAAGTTCAAAGGCCAACTGTAAACTAATAATGGCAGCTCTGCCGCCCTGGGATGTAAATCCCATGCTCTTGAAGAGCGACCTGTGTATTGTCAAAGAGAATGTGACCTAGGTGATGGGAGCTGCGTGAGGAAATAGTTAACCTACTTACAAAGGACAAATGATGCTCATGTGCCTGAGGAACATTTATTTGCATGCAAACAATTCATATGCAAATTAGAAATAGTCTTTATTCTAAGTCTTTGGGAACACTTATTAGTCATTAGTTGTGTTGCCTTATTTACTTGAATGCATATTTTCTCAAAGCTACATAGCCATGTAGAGAATTATAAACCTAACACTTAAAAAAAATATATAACAAAGACATGAAAGAGGGCAAGAGCTTAAGCAGAGAAGACATCATCCCGTTTACTTACATTGATAGGAATAATTCCTTAGGATTTGCTCTTAGAAGGTGATTCAGGCAGATATCACACAGTTTATCACTTTGGCTAAGATGCTTATTTTCATTTACTCATTTCTAAAGTGATAGCTATTGCTACCACATTTTATTCTGCATTTATGAAGATGAGGAAAAACAGACTTCAAGTGGTTTAGATGGTACTCTGTAAGCCCAGACAGGAACTTCACATGGCAGTGTTGGTATCTGCATCACACTAAATGTTACCATCACCTTTTGTCAAATTTTTTCCACCTATAAAGTGGACCACTAAGGTATTTTGCCTAAATGATCGATCACTTGTTGGAAACTACTTCAAGGTATGTGCTTGGAATTCTACAAAGCTGAAAGGTTTGCTTCCTACAGTAGTATTTGTTTAATTAAGCTAAAAATTTATCTCATTTCAATTAATGGAATTTTTCCATATGCTTTTAACTAGGATTATTTCACAGTAAACAAATGATGACAGAATAGGGTTTTGTCATTCTCTCAATGTACGGATGATCTGCACGTCTAGATTGTTTTTAGAGGTGAACTTTTTTTCCCTCTCAGAGTCTATGAAACTGTTTTATGAAAATAATAGCAAAAGTAATAAATAACAAAAATACTTTTGGTCATAGAAATAAGCACACAAAATCAAATGATGTTGCCACTATGTTCTCACACAGAAAATTAGAGACTTCTCCAATGCCTCTGTGTCTCCAGAAGTAAACTCAAACTAATGAATCAAAGAGAAAGGGAAACGATCAATTTAGGAAATATTTTTGTGTACCTTTGTTCTGTAAGGTCTTACTGGAATGAAATGACCTGGATTACTTTCACCTTTCTCTTCTTTAATCATTTGTTTTTGCTGTGAGTGGGAGAGGAAATTACAAATTCAGTCAGAGAGAAAGTCTGTCATACAAAAAAGATTTATCTACTTAGACAAACGAAATCGGTAGATCCACAGGAAGTGTTTGATGCCTCTGCAGAAAAGTAAAAAGTTGCGGGTAAATGTGATTTTACTTCCGTAAAACTTAGTCCTGTTGTCTAAAGCTGCAGACTATAAAATAGGTGAGTTTACCAAATCAGTTTCATGAGTTTCATTGAGAAGAAACTGTAACTGTGCTATTTGTGATAGAGGAGCCTGGTTAAATCTGAATGTTAGATAAATAATAACATTACAGTAGGTCACAAGCATTTCTATATACAACACATACACACACATAGTCCTGTTAATGAAAACCAATAATGGTTTCTAGATTTCATCTTAACTGTAACATGTTCTTCGACTTACTGGGAGCAGATGCATTAATTTTGATAGTAGGTTTTTATATTTCCTTCATATTTTCTTTACCCCTGGTTTCAAAAAGGTCATTTGTAAAACAAGTATCCTGTCTAAAAGCTATTTCCATTTTGAATTTATGAAGATATATTTTAAAATTATACTTTCATTTACTTTTTAAAAAATAAAACATGTCATTTCTTATGTAATAAGGGAACTCTGCTGTAGAAAGCAAAAAAAAATAAGAAAGAAAAAATACATTTCAGGTGCATGGGTACATACAAGCACACAAATGCAAATGGCACAATATTTTCAAATCAACAAAAATCTTCACAAAGTGAACAGAAGAAGAAATAATAGAACTCGTTAAGATAAAATTCCCACAACTATAATAGTGCAAATTTAATACATATCCAAATACCAGCAAAAAATTGTTAGCACATATTTATAGAAATATTCATTGCAGCTCAAATCTAATTTTTGTTCCCTGAGAGGTAGTAATAGAATCAGTGACTATTTCCATAATATCTTTTATGTTCATGTCAATGGTGTAACAGTTCCCTACTTTTAGACACAGAATTTTAATTGATTTGACCATGAAAATAAGCCTTTTGTTCAAAGAAAAGCCAAAAACAAAATACAAGAATGATGACAATTTAATTTTTAAATGCATACTGCATACAGATTTCTTGGAGCAAATAAAAAAATGCAAATTTTTTTAAATGGCAATCAAATTGCCTGATAAATTATTTAGCCACAATAATTATGGATGAATACAAGCATATTTTTTATAGGACTTGTTGAGGGTCTTTCTCTCTTTTGCTGACCTTTGACCTTTACAAACATGATGACCCTTTGCAAGGAAAAGGTCATTCAAGGCTGGCAGCCTTTCTTAACAACACACAAAAAGTATGTGAGTCCAAGCTTAGCCAACCGCACCTCCAGTGAGCGCTCTGGTACTTTCAAGACCTGTTTATTCTTTCTGCAGTCCAAGGGATATTTAGGACTCTTCAACACTGCAATTCAAAGGCATCAATTCTTCTTCCATCCTTATCCATTGTCCAGCTCTAAGATGCATAGCAAGGCACGAAAAATAACAATGGCCTGGATCAGGCACACATTTGTCTTTAAACTGACATCATTGTTTCTCAGTAATTTAAGGAGATCTCTGACAACAGACTTTCCCAATACAATGCATCTCCTGATCTCCTGAATGCTGGTACCAAGGATGTCGATTGTGGATTGATGTACAAATAAATCATTGACAAATTCTACTTTTTTCTTTATCATTTATGATGTTTCCTGTTGGTTCAGTGGTAAGAATTTTTGATTTCTTGATGATAACAAGGGATCATATTGAAAGTTGTTTAGTCTTGATCTTATACAGCAAATGTTTCAAGTCCTCTTCACTTTTCAGCAAGCACAGTTGTGTCATCTGTATAATGAAGGTTGTTGATGAATCTTCCTCTGATTATTTTGCCACATTCTTCTTCATATAGGCCAGCGACTCAAGTTATTTGCTCAGCATACAGATTACATAGATATGGAGAGAAAAAAAGAGTCCTCACATACACCTTTCCTGATTTTAAACCATGCAGCGTTCTATTCCCTTGCTATGATCAGACGGCAGCTTCGTGATCTAGGTATAGGTTTCATATGAAAAAAATTGAGTGCACTTGGATTTCATTCTTTTGAGGGTTTGCCATAATAATTTGTTATGATCCACACAGTCAAATGATTTTACACAAACAATAAAATATAAATAGATATTTTTTTTTCTAGCCAGGATCCATCTGACATCAGCAATGATATCCCTGGTGCCATGACCTCTCTCTCTAAACCCAGTTTGAACTTCTGGCAACAGTTAGTGTACTGTTGTAGTCATTTTTGGATAACCTTGAGCAGATTTTGCTTACATGTAATATTAATGATATTGTTTGATAATTTCTGCTTTCTGTTATATTGTCTGTCTTGGGGATGGGAACAAGTGTGGCTCTCTTCCAGTCAGTCAGCCAAGTAGATGCTCTTCAGTTTCTTCCTGTCAACTGGTAAACATATCCTAGGCTATAATTGGAGCTTGCCAATAGATATCTCATCAGTTTTTGAGGGCTTCCTTTTCTTTTTGCCAGTTTCTACCTTCATTAGTACTGCTTTTTAATCATTTGTTACTTTCTGAAATGTTTCAGTGTTGACCACTTCTTTTTTTTGGTACAATGACTCTTTGTAATCCTTCTATCTTCTTTCGATGATTCCTGGATCATTCAATGATTTAAAAGTATTGTAAGTATTTCAAAACTTGAGTTTTGAATTTGTGTTTCAGGTCTTTCTGCTTTAGAAATGCAGAGCGAGTACTTCTCTAAAATAAAATAATTTGGAAGTTTTCCAACTTCTGCTGTTTTCACGTTCCGTTATAGTATTTTACTTTGTCTTCTCAAGCTGCCCTTTAAAAACTTTGTTCGTCTTTTTTACTTGGGCACCTCTTCCCTTTGTTTGGTTTCTTGAGACTTGTGAAAATTTTCTGTCTCTTCTGACATCCATTTTGTTCTTTTCTTTCTCCTCTTTTTTGGCATGACCTTTTGCTCTCTTCTTAGGGGATATCCTTGAAGTCAATTCACAACTCATCTGATCTTTGATCATTCGTATTAATGACTCTTGGGCACTTTTTAAAATTTTCTCCAGCTTCAGTTTGAACTTGCACATGAGAAATTGATGGCCTGGTTTTACCCACTGATATTGAGCTTCTCCAGTGACTTTTATCCACAGATGTAGTCAATCTGATTCCTCTACAGTCCAATAGGTGAAATCCATATGTATAGTTGCCATATGTGTTTCATTTAAAAAAAAAGTATTTGTGAAGAAAAAAAAATCATTGACTGTAAAAATTTCAATTATTCAATCTCTAGTCTCATTTCTATCACCAAGTCTGTAATTTCTGATTGCCATGCATTATTCTTTGTTTCCAACTTTTCATTTCACTCACCAATTATTATCAATGTATCTTAATTCCATGTTTAGTTAATTTTGTACTGAAAGTGCTGATTGTTGTTCTTGTGTGACATTGAATCAAAACCAACTCATAGCTGACCATTCAGTGGGTTCTCAGAGACAGTAAATGGCTCAGAAGGAGGTTGTCCATCCATCTACCATGAAGCAGCTGGTGGACTGAACTGTGTGCCTTTAGGAGTGTAACACAGCTTCTTATCACTAGGCCTTTAGCTTTAGCTGTTGGTACATATATTTGAATGATAGTTTTATTAACAGGTTCCTTGTACATATATGCATTGAATCCTATAAATCGGAACACTATACTTTAGGATTTATCTTGAAATGGTCTTATTGACTATGAATGCAACACCATTTCAGCTCAGTTTTTCTTTCCCGGCCTAGTAAGTTATCTGATTCTAAGTGACCAGTGTCAGTCAATCCCATCTCACTAATGTCTAGACTGTTGATATTTTTGCATTCTATATAATTGTTGTTGTTTTT
>NW_006399764.1:6439088-6458327 GCF_000299155.1 Elephantulus edwardii | reverse complement strand
AACAACAACAGTTCTTTTAACGAACAAAATTTGCATTAGCAGCATTGTCTCACGGCTTTCAGAGAGCACTACGATCCTTTCACTTCTGCAGATGTTCACGGTTTTCTTAAATCTAGGAACCCTCTCCAACAAGCAAAAAGATCTGTAAACTCTTCCAGGCGTATAAAAATTGCATTTACCTTCTCTAGGTTCCTCAATCCTTCCTGTCCTCTCTATAGTGCTTAGAAACCCAAACTGAATAAGGGTTGTAATGTTTGGCTGTTGTCGTCATTAAGTGCCATTGAGTACAACGCATGGTGATTTTAGGTCCTATCCTATACCATCCTTTTCAGACATAATTTGAAGCACATTGTCAAAGACACTATCAACCCATCTTGAAGGTCTTCTCTTTCACAGACTCTCAATCTTTCCACACATTCTCCAAGCAACAGTCCTTCAACAACATACCCCTCCTAAAAGTATGTGAGACGAAGTTTGCCATCCTTGCTTCAAAGGAGCACTTTTTTTCCCATGGCTGTAATATTTTTGAAATTTTTAATTTAAATTGGTTTGCATGCAAAGTTTGTATACATTGTGTTTCACACTATCCTTCATTCACATTGTGTTTCATATAATCATCCTCATTCATTATAAAATTCCTATTGAACTATGCCCACAATTGCCCTGTCTTTCCAGATCCTTGCTGGATCCTCTCCATTCCTTTCATCCCCGCCCTCCATAAACTTGTGCGTCTCTATAACGTCCCCCCATCCATCCTTAACTCTCTGCTCCAAATCCCTTCCGCCTTGAGTCTCCATAAGTTTTTCTAGTTATTCTTCTGTTTTTACAATAATGATCTTATGTAGTGTTTACCCTTGAGAGTCTGAGTTAATTCACTTAGCATAATGTCCTCCAGTTACGTAGTAATTTTTTAAATGGTTCTCCTGAGTGCTGCATAGTATTCCATAGTGTGAATGTACCACAATTTCTTTTTTTAATTTATATTTTAATGAAAAGTTTATAGAGACTTTGGATTTCCATTCATTCATTGTTGCACTTGATTGTGACAGGATATCTGGGACATTTCCATGTTCTTGGGAGTGTGACTAATGCTGCTGTGAACATTGGAGTATAAATCTAAATTTGAGTCTCAGTTCTAATTTTCTCAGATTATATATTCTTAGCAGTGGAATATGGGTCATATGGAATTTCTGTGTTCAGTTTTTTTTGAAAACACCAAACTGCTTCTCAGAGTGGTTGTACCATTTTACAAAGCCACCAGCAGTATATGTGAGTTTCAATCTCTCTACATCCTCTCAAACATTTATTTTATGGTGTCCTGTTAAATTTTACCACTGCTACTGGGATGAGACTGTATCTCATTGTGGTTTTGATTTGCATCTTTTTTCTTACTAGTGATTTTGAGCACCTCTTCATATGTGTGTTGGCCTTCTGAATGCCCCAGGAACACTCTTGTTACACCTTTCTCCAAGATAACTTTCTCTAGGTCACTCTAGCTTACTGCCCTCTTTATAGCACTTAAAAACAAAACCTGAATGCGTAACATGGTGTTTGTGTAAAAAGTGAAAAATCGATTTAAACGTTTTAGTCCACATGATACTAAAAAGTCATTTTGACTGATTGCTTTTGGTGGTGTGACTCATTATAGTCCTATTAAATTGACAAAACCAACTCTTAAATTGCATGTCCTGTGATTATAGTATTATCTTACCTTTAGTTTACCCAATTCTGACAATATTGCCAAGGGTCATTAAACCAAACAGATTTTCCATTGCAATTTCTAAAGGCACAACTCCCTGTATGCCTCATCAGCGACATATTCGTGCTTCATGGGCACAGATAAAAATAGCAATGTCAGACACAACAACTGTCAAATTTGATGCCTGGGGCATAATTTTTTATAAAGACAGCTGTGGATGTTAAATTA
The DNA here is from genome assembly GCF_000299155.1 of Elephantulus edwardii. Classification (NCBI taxonomy): domain Eukaryota; kingdom Metazoa; phylum Chordata; class Mammalia; order Macroscelidea; family Macroscelididae; genus Elephantulus; species Elephantulus edwardii. Next base: position 6,456,400 of record NW_006399764.1, on the reverse strand, counting down.
AGGTTTCCCGTGTCCTCTTTACTCTCACTTTCTTCAAGAAAGCTGCTCATAGGTATGTATTTCATCTTCATGATTTGCATCTGCATTTGGATGCTGAGAAGACAAATAATGCAGCAACCCCATGGTGTGGGAGCGAAAAAGGAAGAACACCTGTCAAATCCAGAACTTCCAGTTAAATCAGAAATGAAGGCACTCTGCTATTACTATCAAGGCCTCTTAAAAATCTAGGAAAGTATAGCATTTCTCCAAGAGATCATCATTGTTCTCCTTTTAAAACTTACTTCTGCAACTAAAGGGTCATTGGAACTTCACTCTGGAGGCTTCACAAACTGAAGGCATCATACTCAACTTCACATACACTAGATCAGGAATTGGAAAGTTTTTTCTGTAAAAGGATAAGGAGTAAATACTAAAACTTGGGGTATATATTTTGCATTCCAAGTGGTGAACTCTGCCTTTGCTGTGTGAACCCAGAAAAAGATACATGTGAACAAACGAGCGTGATTCTGTTCCAAAAAAAAAATTGTCATGTTGTTGTTAGTTGCCTTTGCATCAGCTATAACTCATAGTGACCCTCCAAACAAAGGATCTGAGCCTTGCCCTTTTCTTTGTTATTCTAGATATTTCTGACAAGCTCAAGACCATTGTTATAGACATTGTGTCAATTCATTTTGTTGAGGGGTTTCCTCTCTTTTGCTTACCTTGCCTGCCTTTTAAGAATGATGACCAAGCACTGGCTTCTTCTAGCAACATGTCCAAGATATGAGAGTCCACTTTCATGAATTATTTCCTCAGCGTACATATTAAATAGGTATGGGGAAAGGGTACATCTCTGGAATGCAATCTTCTTGATTTTAAACCATGCAGTGTTCCCTTGCTCATTTTGGGAAATAGCTTCTTGGTCTAGGTATGGGTTTCACAAGAGCAAAAGCAAATGTTCTTGGAGTCCCATTCTTCTCAATATTAGCCATAGTTTGTCGTGATCTACACAGTCAAATGTCAATTAAGCACAGATAGATATTCTTCTTACATTCTCTGCTTTCAGCCAGGATCCATCCTACATCAGCAATGATATCCTTGATGATGCGACTTCTTCATGAAGAGACAAACACTAGTGTATTTTACAAGATCCACTCATTTCACCATGAAATACGGCCTTTTCCTTCAGTTATTAAATAATAGTCCTTGAAATAGGACTAAACAAGAGTTGAATTCTCCATAAATGTTTTTCCAAGTCATTATGTGGCATAAGTCTCTTTTCTTTATATGTCCTTTACCCTTGACCAACAATTTTAATGACAGTAGAGAAAAATTTTCGAATAACCAGACAGAAAGGCTTTATAAATACTTAGTCTAGAAGAAAGATAGGTCATCTCCTCTCAAGTAATTTATAGCCCCTGAAAAACCCTTGGAGAGTCAGATATGTGTCTGTTCTGACTCAGCAGTAGTAAATTGGTTTTGCATTTTTTTTCAGAGATTTTTTTAAGGATAGCACAAAAATAATCTTTTTAGATACATAATGTGAAAAAGGAAAGGAAATGAGGTAATGCAGTGTTCTCTAACCTCTCTGATTCCTTGATTGCAATTTTTTCAAAAGTGAGATAAATTTTCACATATTCTTTTAAATTATGAGAACAATTGTTAAATGTTTTACTTTGCTAGAATGTAGACCTTCTCAACTACTGAACTTATTTGAAAAGGCAAAAAATTGTACTGACTTTTACTTTACTAGAAATTTTTATCTTTTCTTCTATTTTTTTTCCCCCAACTTTCATTTTTTTTTGTTTTGTTTAACAATAGTACAGAATAACAGATGTGTGAGAAGGCGAAGGGAAGCTAGGAAAATATAGCAGTTACAACTGACTTACTAGATTTATTTCCAGTTGATTTTACATCTGGTCCAACTGTGTTGTTTGCTGATGTTCTGTTGGCAACAGACTTGAGCAGTATGTTTCTCTTGATTTTATTAACATTTTCATATCTAGACAAGCAAATTTAATAGATGATGGTAGCTATAAGCTGCTCTTTGCATTATGCTCTCAAAGTTGATCTTGTTCTACTTCCATATCCAGAGGTCATTCTATCCAATCTGTTCTGGGTATTTGTAAACATCTCCTATTTACATCCCTTTCTCTTTACAGAAATTTGTGTTTCATTAGTCACAGGATCGTCACAGGATCTTGTGTATGGTGCTTCTTTCTTGAAGAGGGGTTCTTTATTGCAGCTCTAATTTGCCCACTTTATGGTCATTATATGCAATGTTCTCGAACATAAGCTTGCTCATATCATTGACTATTTCTGTTGAGGTCTGAAAAAAAATTATCTGGGATTCCCATTCTTCTCAATGTTAGCCATAGTTTATCATGATCTACACAGTCAAATGTCAATAAAACTTCTAATTTATTAGAAAGGTTTTTAATATTCTTCTCACAACTAGTTTGTATTTTTATGCTCAACTCACGTACTACTTACAATATATTTCAGGAATTGTGAACTTTTCCAACAACTCTATTGTTCAAACATCTCAGGCCCTGCCATCTCCCTGGCTCTTCATGCTTGCCTTTTGCAAAGCCTGGAATCCCTGTGTGCCTGTCATCTATCCTTACTGGCCCAGCTCAATAACAACTCTTCTACAGAGTCTTTATTGACACCTCCAGCAAGCAGTAACTGAAAACTAAACTCATACCTCTGAAATGTATAATGATACTTTCAGCAAGAGAGGGAAATCATATACACAACACAGTAGAAGCAAATATGAATACAACTTTTCAAAATGGAAATTTAACACAGATACACATCAATATCTATGGTCATCTGTAATTGTCTGTAAAATAAGATGTGATGTGATTTGGACAGAGTATGGATACTACACTAAAGACTTATGAGAGTTTGTTTCCAGTTGTCCCTTTTCCTTTCACCACTTCTGTTGCCAGAAATGCTGGTAGTATAAAAAAATGGCTTGCCAACAATGACAAATGAGAGAGTCGTGGCAGGAAAGACACAAGAAGAAGCGACCAGAAGCAGAGTGACATACTCCCACCTACCTGTTCTGCCGGATTGAGCAGTAGGGGCATCCCATGGACTGCCAAGAGAAAAAGAAATATGTTTTGGAGAGGGTGCAGCCAGAGTGCTCTTTGGAGGAGAGGATGATGAGGCTTCACCTTACATACTTTGGACATGTTGGTAGGAGGGGCTATCCCTTGGAGAAGGACGTGATACTTGGAAAGGTTGGAGGGTCCGCAAAGGAGAGGAAGACCCTCAACCAGGTGGATTGACATGGTGACTGCTGCAATGGGCTCTAGTGTGTCAAGAAGTGTGAAGATGGCACTGGATAGGACTGGGTTCAGATCTGATGTTCATAGGGTCGCTAAGGGTCATACTCAATCCGATGGCACCTAACAACAACAACAATAACATATTCTTCTTGGATTTAACTTGAATTTCTGGTAATTCTTTGCTGTTTTTTTCTCAGGTCATTGCTGTTGAGTTAGAACCAACTCACAGGTAGCTCTCCAGTGGGTTGCTAAGAGTCTGTAAATCATAAGGGAAGAGATTGTCATATTTCTCCCACAGAGCAGTTGGTGAATTTGAACTACCAGAGAGGTACCACCTTTGAGGTAATAGAGGTTCTCTCTAAGGACCACCAGAATGCTGTAATATATAGAAATATTAAATAATATGTACATTAATATATGTATATGAAATAATATGTAATATAACTATAATTTACATATATAAAATGTTTATACATAGAATATACATATATAAAATAATATTCAATATAATACAGTATATACACATATGTGTGTGTGTGTGTGTGTGTGTGTGTGTGTATAATTACTTTTCTGATTAGATTTAAGACCACTAGAGGGAAGAAAGGGACCCTGCATAGTGGCTAAAATATCTCTCTGCTCCCCTTAAGGTTGGTAATCCAAATCCACATGCTATTCCAAGGGAAATAGATAAGCCAATCGGTTTTAATAAAGATTTAATAAAGAAAACTCTGTGGAGCTGTACCACTCTGTCCTAGACGATTGTTACAAGTTGGTCTTGATGTGATTGGAGAATATTAATTTGAAAATTCCAAATTTGCTTTAGGGCAATAATTTGTACATAGAAAGCACTCAAAATGTGTTGATTCATTAAAAAAAAAAACCACATAACAAAACACAATTAAAAAAATAAAATATAACAAAACGTAGTGGAAAATGGACCACAATTTGTTTTTATACAAAAATGCTCTCATTAATGGAGAGCTCTCTCTCTCATTGCTGCGGTCAATTTATAATCTTGGCTACAAAAAGAAGTTTGGCATCAAGTCGTCATCTGCAATCATAATAAATCTCAAAAGTAGGCTCTCACAGGAGGGTTAGCAAATCTGCCCCACCAAATTAAGACAGGCAGCTTTTCTTTGGCAAAGCTAGGAGGAGGCTGACTTGCCTCTTTTCTTAAGCTCTCCCACTCTTGGAAGTCCGCCAGAGCCCTCCAAGTCGCTTGGGAAGCCACCATGACTGTGCTCAAGTTGGGTTTATTACCTGTCAGCTTCAATGCACTAAATGACACTCTAGTGACTTGAAAGAGTTAATGAGCCTCCAAAATCTGAACAACTCACTCCCATCTGACTGTTAGGATCAGCCCCATTATGTTTTATTTGAAAGTTTTGTTCTTGACTCTCTTTTCTTCTCCTAAATGAAAATAGTGGATCAGTTAAATTCTGTTTTTTAAATAATTTTAAAGCATTTTTCTCTCTTGTCTGAATCTCCAAATTCCCTTATTTCAGGCACATATTAATTTAAGACTATCTAGAACACAATATCCAAATATGGTGAGATACTGGAAGCTGTAAAGATGATAACGCAATTGCCTTAAATGTTGAGAATCTGTTCTGTATTTAAAAATAAATATATATAAAAATTATGCCTACAGTTGCTGCTGTGATATTATGTACTGTAGAGTCGGAACTGGCTCATAGCTGACTCTCCTGCAGATTTTCAGAGACGGTAAATCCCACAGAAGGAGATTGCCCATCTTTCTCCCACGGAGAAGCTATTGGATTAGAGCTGCCTGTCTTTGTGTTGGCAGTGTAACTTTTTACTACTAGGCCACCTGAGCTCCTTGATATATACAGCAATGATAAGTAAATAGCTATAGAAAAGAACTATAACTAAATAGAGGAGTACTGTCTCTTTCTTGAAAATGAAAACTAGTTTGAATTTTTTTTAAAGTAGTTAAGAGAGTGATGAAATGTGTGGAGTATCAAAAACATATAGATTAAAGTGACACGGTCTTTCTAGAAAATATCCTATTAAGATATGTTGCTGTTGTGTACCGTGGAGTCAGAACCGACCAGAGCTGACCCTTCAACAGGTTTTCAGATAGTTAATCACAAGGGAGGAGATTGCTCAACCTCCTATGTAACAGCTGGTGGATTTGAACTTGCTTGCTTTTGGATTATATTGCAGCTTCTTACCACTAGGCCACCAGAGCTCAGAAATATTTAAATGCCATTTATATACAGGACTATTTACAGGAAGTTCAACTGTATGTGCTTGAGACTCCATTTCACGTACTTCAGACTTTTATAAGTAGGGGACAGTTGCTAGAAAAGGGCATCGCTCTTGGGAAAGTGGATGGTCAGTAAAGGAGAGGAAGATTCTTACTAAAATGAACTAAGGCAGTGACTGCAGCAGTGAGCTTAGACACAGCAGAGACTTTGAGGAGGACTTGGGATCGGACAAGGCTTTCTTCTGTCATACATCACGTCTTTTTGAGCTGGAGCTTACTCAAGCCCATCTAAATTGAGTACAATGTAAAGAACAAAGACAGAATCCCTTCGTTGGTCAGATGAGAATGTTATCAAGGCCCAATGGGAAGGAAAATAGCTAGACATAACAGAGTATGGATATAACCTTCGCACTGATTAGTCCTTTGATCTTGAGAAAGTAAACAGATTCATTTGATTACTCATCAATCAATCAACTCCTTATTCATCTAACCTGTTACTCCTTCATCTATCCATTCATGCCTGTGAAGTCTAGCAAATGTCACTCTGGAAATAATGTTTGAAAGAAGAATGGGGAAAATAGAAGTCCTTTGATCCAATGTGCCATACAAACTTCTGTAACCACAATCCTGAAAGCAGCACAACCACACAGTACACAGCTAAAATGCCAAGTGTTATCAAAGAGGTAACAATAGATGGTCCCTAATATGTGGGAGAAAAATGGGGAACAAAATTCAAATCATATTAAGTTCATACTGACTGGTGAAAAAAACTCGTTGGACTCCCTTAGTAATCTTCCAGGCCTGGAACAGAGATTCGGACTCCCCAGTTCACAACTTAATTTTCACCCAAATAAGAGACAGCTCTACAGTAACCCTGAGGAGAGAGGTACTGCTTAGAATAAAACACACCACATGAAGAGGGCAGCGTTTTCCCAAGGACAAAACTCAGAAGGCAAGAAAGGATACCAAAGAAGAAGGAATGGAAATGAGAAACCATGGAAGCACAAAGAGTGCTGTATGGAAATAATAGTAAATGTAAGGAAACACAGCATTTATGGATTGTTAAACAGAAAATCAGTTTGTTCTGAAAACTTGAAAACTGATTCAAACCCAACACAAATGAAAAGGAAAAAATAGGTAATTGTCAGTTGGATACAACCACAGGTGAATGATAATACACATGTTTTTCACTCAATATTTATAAGTTTAACAGATGTTCTATATATAGTGATAAAAACGAAAGAATAATGAAGATACAAACACTTATATCCTTTTTAAATTTTATTTCTTCAATTATTCATACATTTATTGTACAGATTTATTTAAGACTGATATGTAAGATCCTACCCAGAATTTCTTTATAAAACCAAATGCTATGTTGTTAAGTGTCATCAAGTTGTAGACAACTCACAGCAACCCTATGAATGAAAGACCTGAACACATGTATAACTTTCATCATTTCTCCACCTTCAGAGAGTTTCAAGAGGAAAACTATTTCAGAAGTGCCACTCCTACTTCCAACCATGTTTTAATCTGGGAGCTTTAATCCTACAGAATACCAAAAAAAAAACAAACCCACAAAAAAAACAAAAACCAATAAATCTGTCTTGGAGGAAGTGAAAACAGAGTGTTCCTTAGAGACAAAGATGGTGAAATTTTGTCTCACATACTTTGGTCATGCTGATAAGTAGAGGCCAGGCCTTGGAAAAAGACGACATATGAGTATATGAAGAGGGTCAGTCAAAGAAGACAACCCTGAATAAGAGGAATTGACAGAATCACTGTAACAATGGGCTCAAGCATGGCAAAGATTATGAGGATGATACAAGATAGACAAGGCTCTGATCTGTCGTTCATAGGATCACTATGAGTAGCAATCCAGTCAATGGCACTAACAACAACACAATATAGTGCTAATTGACCTAGATATCCCTGAGGACTTTGACATTCAAGACTATTAATTTAGTTCCATAAAGTAGTGGTATGTCTCTAAGAGACGACACTGGAAAATTTCAGGAAGCACAATATGAACAAGCGCTAATGGTAATGAAGGAAGAAGTTCAAGCTACATTGAAGACAGTGAGGTCCCAGGAATAAATGGGACACCAATTGACATGTTTCAACTAACATATGCCGCCCTAGACACACTCACCAATCTAGGCCAGGAAATTTGGAGAAAAGCTGCTTGGCTAACTGAAATTCCTATTTATTCCTATTCCCAAGAAAGGTGATTCAATAGAATGTGGACATTTTTTAACAAGATAATTTATATCACATGTTGTTGTTGTTATGTGCCATCGAGTCACTTGCGACTCATAGCAACCCTATGTACAACAGCCCTAAACTCTGCTCTGTCCTGTGCCAATCACACTGTCCCTGACACTCCTATCCCAATTATCCTAGTCACTGAATCAATCCACCTCACAGAGGGCCTTCCTCTCCTGCGCCGTCCCTCCACCCTCCCAAGCATGATGTCCCTCTCTAATGACCGGTCTCTCCTCACAACATGTCCAAAGTAAGTTAGACGGAGACTCAGAATACTTGCCTCCAAGAAGCCACCCGATTAACCCTTTCCAGGCCAATTCTGTTTGTTTTCCTAGCAGTCCATGGTATTCTCAATACTCTTCTCCAGCACCACAGCTCAAAGGCATCAATTCTCCTTCTATCTTCCTTGGTCATTGTCCAACTCTCTGATGCATAACAAGTGATTGCGAAGACCATGGCCTGTATCAGAGGCACCTTAGTCTCCAGAGAGACACCACTACTCTTCAGCACTTTAGAGGTCCCTAACAGCAGACTTTCCCATGGCAATGTGCCTTTTAATTTCCTGGCTGCTGGTGCCAAGACTGTTGACTATGGAGTCAAGCAAACTAAAGCTGTGTACAATCTCAATCTCTTCACCATCCATCCTCATGCTGCCAATTGGTCCAGTGGTGAGAATCTTAGTCTTTTTGACATTGAGCCTATATCACATAGGAACAGAATACTGCCAAAGATGATTAAAAAACAGCTAGAACAGCACATTTACAGAAAACTGCCTAGAAAGTCAAGCAAGGTTTTGGAGAGACCATGGCACCAAAATCATCACTGCTTATATTAGGTGGATTTTGGATGAAAGCAGAGAATACCAAAAGAATGTCCATTTGTGTTTCATTAACTATGAAAAGACACCAGACTGTGTGTATCATAAAAAAACTATGAATAACATTGAGAAAACTGAGGATCCCAGACACTAAACAGTGCTCATATGAAAAGCCAAATAGTTAATTCTGACAACCTGTACATCTGTCAGATAATTAATCACATGCACATTAAATGGCTAATTTATTTGATACCCTGCTTGCCGAAACTGAGAAGGACCTGAAGTGCTTGCTGGAGAAAGTCCAGCACTACAGCCTTCAATATGGATTGAAGCTCACATCAAGAAAACAAAGATTCTTACCACTGGGCCAATATTGGTACCATCAAGATAGATGGTGAAGAGATTGAGATTGCTAACAGCTTTCATTTGCTTGGCTCCACAATCAATACTCTTGGTACCAGTAGCCAGGAAATTAAAAAACAAATTGTGTTGGAAAAGTCTGCTCTCCAAAGTAGTGAAGAACAATGATGTCAGTCTGAAGACTAAGCTGCACTTGATCCAGGCCATAGTCTTTGCAATTACTTGCTATGCATCAGAAAGCTGGACAATGACTAGGGATGATAGATGACAAATTGATGCCTTTGAGCTGTGGTGTTGGAGAAGAGAATAGAATATACCATGGACTGCTAGGAGAGCAAACAGGTTCATCCTACATAGGGTAAAATCAGGCTACTTATCGGAGGCAAGGATTCTAAAGCTTTGTCTGGTATATTTTGGATATGTTGCAAGGCAGGGAAGTCATGCTTGGGAGGGTGGAAGGACAGCACAAGATAGGAAGACCCTCGACGAGATGTATTGATTCAGTGACTGAGGTAATGGGGATAGGTGTGTCAGAGACAATAAGATTGGCACAGGATAGGACAGGGTTTAGGGCTCTTGTACATAAAGTTGCTATGAGTCGCAGGTGACTCAATGGCACACAACAACAACAACAATATAGGGAAATTCAATGGGTAGTTGTGAAGGATACAGATGGTAGAAGTGTGCAAAGAAATACATTAGTTTTATTTTGTTCTACTATAATCCACTCTTCATACACGTTAGGTTGTTTCTTTAAAAAGTCAATCATGTTATTATTGTCTCCCATTTAAACTCTTAAAATAGAATCTAAAATACAACTCAGGCTTTTCCCCCACTACATTCTAGGGAGCTCTGGTGGCACAGAACGTTGGAAGTTTCACTGAAAACCCAAAGGCTTCTCTCCTCTTGAGTTCTGAATCCCCCCCGTGGCTCTGAGGGAGAGCAGTGACCAATCTCCTCCTCCACAATCTAGAGTCTCAGAAACCCAGTGGAGGATTATCCACAAGTCCCTTCACACTGGTATGCCAGGGAATTATTCTTCTGACTACATTACTGCCCTCTCCTGTCACTCTGTGATACATCACACTCTTTGTTTTCCACATGACAGCCTGATGTGAATTGTTGTGTTTTTTACGCATTTACATTTTGTGATAATCACATATTCAGTTGCCCCCAAAGAAACTGCCTTTAGACAGAGGTCTTGTCTACCTGTCCATAGCATTCTCTTTTAAGACCAATGCTAGTAGCATGATATTTGCGCATAAAGGAAAAAGAAAAAAAAAATTCCCAGAAACCAGACCAAAGACCAAACCAGACAATAGACCCTGATAAGGCTCTTGGCCTGATCACAAAAGTCCAAACCCAAGTTAATTAACAGCCTCAGATTCCGAGAAAAATACCATCTTCCCTAGTCTGCCCTAGAACTCCTATAAAAAGAGGCCGCCCTAGACCACCCAGGCACCACTTTGACCTTCTCTACTCATGGCCAATTGACATTCCTCTCAGGCCATGCAATAAAAGCCTGCTCATTTCTTGGCGGGGAGGGGAGAGAATATTTTTTTAATTGCATCATTGAATCAAAATATATAAAACTATGTGCATCAATAAAAACTGGTGGAAACAGCAACAAGTGCAGATCAAATAGCATAGAACAAACATGGTGTCACCTGTTTGTACTCCATCCTCTGTCACTCCACAGAACATCTTTAGGGATCCTTATCTTACATGTCAGATTTTAGTTGTTTTGTTTCTTTTTATTTTTACCTTTCTTAATTCATCTTGCTAGCCACTCTACAACTGTCTTTGTTTTTGAATAATGTGATATTATTAATTGTATCCCCAAAGGAGCATAAAACAAGGGGAAAGATGTTTAAATACAAAACAATACATCATTAGTGAATATGTTACAGGCACCAAGCTGTCACCATAACCATGCGAGTTGTGCCAATTTGAGTGATAAATGTGAAAAAAACATCTTCTGACACTAACAAGTTGCTTACTGGAGTCATTTGAATTATACAAGCGGTATGTGAACTCTGAAAAGTTATTCTAGATTTCCTGGGCTGAATTCACACTTAAGATATATATTTTCATCAACAGATGATGATTTCAAGTCACTTACTACATCCAACAAAGCATTGAAAAAACGCCTGATGACTTAAAGAAAATGGATGAACTGAAAAGAACTCTGACTTCAGGGTAGAACAAAATAAAATTGGTTTCCACTAGGTTGACCACAATCAAGAAATTCAAACTTAACTCTGAAAGCAGGAAAGACACTTGAAAACTAGTAATATGGTTTCAGGGAAAGAAAGATGAATTTAACCGAAGTTTTTGAACTCTACTGGGGAGGGAAGTCACAGATAGGAAAACCAAGAAGTCTTCTGTAATCCAGACAAGCAATGATTAAAACCTTGAAGAGGACAAGAATTATTGATTGGCTAAAGGGAGAGTAAGTGGAGGGAGTTAATTTCCCTTGTTTCTTCCCTACTTCACACAAATAAATCATGGCTTTCACCTATACATCTGAAGAAAATACAGTACAAAGAAAGCAGGCTATCAGTTTTTAACATAGAACTTTAAAGAGTTAAATGTTTCTAGAACTTTCTATATATATTTATATCTTAAATTATTAATTACTCTGACCAGCACTGACTCCCATATTGCAGGATCCTGCTGAGATTTTGAAAACCAATCTGTTTTTGTCTTGAAGGGTGTTTGAAAGAAACTGGTTAACCTAAAAGGCCTTGAGATGGTGGGGAGAATTACAGAAGAGAGACTTGGTGAATCAATACAATTTCTTCAGCAAATACTGTATCAAAAAGAAGGACATTGAATTGAACATTGTCAGCAATAGAGATAAAATCATTTCTATCTAAGGAAGTGTAAACAGCCTCAGACTAAATAGCTGGCAGCACAGAAGGAAATTGAAAGGGGCTCTAATCATACAGCACCAGCAGGATCTTTGATGCAGCAGGAGGCCCGTTTACAAAGACATACTGTTGGTTTGAAGGATGACCACCCCTGCACAGCTCACATTCAACACATAGAACGTGTCCTGTGGTTATCTTTTGGTAAAAGAACATTTCATGTCTTTAACCAGTCAGTCCAACTGGTTAAAGAATTAAGATGATCCATTTTACAGATAAGGCACAAGACTATTGACCAAACACAAGTTATTGTTGTTGTTGTTGTTATGTGCTGTCAAGTCACCTGCGACTCATAGCGACCCTATGTACAACGTCTCTGAGGCCTGCCCTGTCCTGAGCCAGTCTCACTGACTCCGATACACCTACCCCCATCGTCCTAGTTATTATATCATTTCGTCTCATCCGGAGTCTTCCTCTCCTGCTCTTTCCCTCCACCCTTCCGAGTATGATGTCCTTCTCCAAGGATTGGTCTCTCCTGTCTACAGGAGATGGAGCTTCAAAATCATAGTCTCCAAGGAGAAACATGGTTTTACACTCTGCAAAACAGACCTACTTGTTTTCCTGGTGGTCCATGGTATGTTCAAGACTCTTTTATCAGCACCACAACTCAACGGCATCAATTCTTCTTCTATGATCCTTAATCATTACCCAGCTCCCTGATGCATAGCAAGTAATTGTGAAGACTATGGACTGGATCAGGCACATCTTAGTCTCTATGTTGGCATCGTTGTTGTTCAGTACTCTGCAGAGGTCCCTGACAGCAGATTTGCCTAATACAATACGTCTTTTGATTTCCTAACTGGTAGTGCCAAAAGTGTTTGTGGAGCCGAACAAGCTGTAACTGTTAACCTCATTCTCTTCTCCATCCATCATGGTACTGCCAATAGACCCAGTGATGAAAATATCCTTATTACACTACAATTTAAATCTTAATTATTTATGATTGTAATAATATACAGTGCCCTTGTAAATTAAGATAAGACTTCTGTAGGAGAAAAGAAACTACTCCTAAAATTAAATTTTGAAGCCAACTATTATAGTCCTTTATGTCTCTAACTTCATCAAGTCAATTCTGACAAATTCTGACAAATCTAACCTTACAAATTAATTATATTTCCAAGGTTGTAAATCTTAACAGGAGGAGACTGACTATTCTACACAAGGTGAACATTTAGTTGATCCAAACCATCAGAGACACGGAATTTTGGTTAACACTACCATAATTATTGGACTGTTACGTAACTACATATTATAGCACCTGAGTTCTCATGAGGTACTGTTTCTTTCAATTATTAAATTTTGTCTTGAGTTATTTTAAATCCCTTTTGAAGGCAAGGTTGGATCAATCAGCAGCTCTGCAGGAGAATGTTGGACAATCTTCTTTCACGTGATTAACTTCCTTTGAATATCTGACAGACGGTCAGCTGAGTAGTTGGTTTTTACTCAACACAACAACAACAACTTACATTTCCCAGAAATTCAAAACAGATAAATAGAGCTATAGATCTTTTCCTTTTCACAGAACTTTTTCCAATTCTATGTAAGCTCAAATTAAATGTCTAGAGGCAATGCTTGGAATTAAGTTATTGACATTAATGAAGAAGAAAATGAGGCTTTTATGAAAGAAAATGGAGACAGAATCTATCAATCAATCATTAAGAATTTGCTGAATATCAATCATGACACAAGCAATGGGTACTATAGACACGATAAAGAATATAAAGTCACATGAATCATGTTTCATACCCTTCATGTATTAATAGGGAGTTCTGGTGGCTTAGAGGTAAGTCATTGTGCTGTCAATCCAAAGGAACACAGTTCAAATCCACTGGTAGTTTAATGAGAGAAAGGTAATCTCCTGTGCAATTTACTGCCATGGAAAACCACTGAAGGGTCAGCTATGAGTTGATTCTGAAGAGATCATACAACAACAAATACATTAATAGGGAGCTTGGCTGACCTCTAGATAAGGAATTGTGCTGCCAACCCAAAGACAAGTGGTTCAAGTTTACTAGCTTCTCCACAGGAGAAAGATGGTTGATCTCCTCCAGGAAGATTCACAGCCTGTGAAAAGAGGAAGATTAGCCATGAGTTGATTCAGACTGTACTGCACAAAGCAGTATGCATCAATAACAAACACCCAGGATGTTCTCATTTTGAGTAATATCATGTCAACAAATGACTCAACTGAGAAAAACGGCTGTAAATATTTGTTACTAATTGCAACATAGAATGTGAGAACTTTGAATTGAGACAAATGAGAAGTTGTTAAAAATGAAATTAAATTTTGAAAATTAATATTAATATCATGGAATTGAACTACTATAGGCCAAGTTAAGGCTACACTGAAAGAATTGTGTGGAGGGGAAGACCCTAGGAATTGACGGAATAACAATTGACATATTTCAACAAATAATTTCTGCCCTAGATGTGCTCACTAAGTTATGCCAAGAAATCTGGAGGGAAATTACTTGACCAACTGACCAGAAGAGATCCCATTCCAAAAATGGTGAGCCAGCAGAGTGTGGAACACATAGAACAATATCACTAATATCACTCGCAAGTGAAATCTTGCTGACAGTTATACAAGAAGCACTGAAACAGTACATTGTCAGAGAACTATGAGAAATATAAGCTGGGTTTAGAAGAGGCCGTGGCAGTAGATACCATGGCCAATGTCAGATGGATGTTGGTCAAAAGCAAAGAATACTAGAGAAATGTCTATGCGTATTTCATTTATTATACAAAGACATTTGACTGTACAGATCACAACAAATTATGGCTGACCTTGAAGAAAATAGGAATTTCAGAACACTTAATTGTGCTCATGTGAAACCTTGGACCAGGAGGTAGTAGTCTGAACAGATCAAGGAAACACTGGATGGTTCAAAATCAGAAAAGAAGTGTGTCAGGGATGCATCACCCTACCTTTTCAATTTTTTGTGAAAAAGATCATCAAGGAGCTGGCCTTTGTGAGGAAGAATGTGGCTTGAGAATTGGAGGAAGACTCATCAACAAACAACCTTTGTTATGCAGATGATACACCCTTGATTGCTGAAACTGAGGAGGGCCTGAGGCTTTGCTACAGAAAGTCAAGGACTGCAGTCTTCAATATGGATTGAGGCTCAATGTCAAGAAGACAAAGACTCTCCCCACTGGACCAATTGGCAGCATTACTATAGAGTGTGAAGAGTTTGAGACTGTCAACAGCTTCAGTTTGCTTTGCTCCAAAATCAACACTCTTGGTACCAGCATCCAGCAAATCAAAGGACAAATTGCATTGGGAAAGTCTGCTGTCAGAGATTAATTTAGATTTATAAATTTAGTTTCTTTTATACTTGTGACACTTTAATATGGAAATTTGTTTGGTTTCCTAAGTGATTTTTTGATACCTGCTTTGTTCTTTCTTGCTAGGATTCTTTAGTAACCACCACCCTAGTGGAATTACGCGGCCAAAACTGTGCAAGATTCACATATTCCATTCCTCCTACATATTTTACACGTCAATTAGAGTCAAAACAATCTGACATATTTTTGTTTCTTTACTCTGCTTATACTTTAATTATGGAAGACGTTTTTACTGGAGACATTGTTTATAAAGTCTACTTTCTTTGAAGATACATATTTTTAGGGAGCTCTGGAGGCCTAGTGCTAAGAAACTGTGCTGTAATCCCAAAGGCACACAGTTCGAATCCACCAGCTGCTCTGATGGAGAGAGATGGACAATCTCCTCCTGTCAGATTTATTGTTCCTAAAAACCTGCTGAGGGGTAAGCTATGAGTCAATGGTACACAAAAATAGTTTTATTCTTACGATGAATCCCTCTGCCAAATATCTGAGTAGTTAGACAGTTTAAGAGTTTCTTTTCCTGGTTCATATTGTTTTGAGATCGGTGGAAACTCACGTGTGTTAAGTCAAAATTCTTCTATGGACTTAATCTTCTATAGGTCCCATCTGGACCAGCCAGATAAGTTGAGAATAATAGTTTTAACCTACTCAAAGGAAATCACCTGTTTATTACTGCTAGGTTCTCTGAGGAAATTTTATAATAAATATAGTGGTCCATTAAAAATATTTTCAAATGTTTCACAGTATCATGTAAAAAAGATACTTTTCCAATTTCATAGCTCTATATATTATAATACTTCCTTATATGATTCTCTAAAACGATCACTGCACACAATATCACTTGACAACAACATGAGGTGACATAGAACTCTTTGTCTCTTAAATTTGTAGGAAAAAAATGTATGTGACTTATACAGAAGTGCTATCATTATCAAGGTTGAATAACAAAGGGAAGAGCCAGGATTAAAATAAAAATATTTTTACATTGTTGTTAGGTACCATTGTGTTGGGACAAATTCATAGCTGATCCTCTGGTGAGTTTTAAGAGGCAAAAAAATCACATGGGAGAGGAGACTGCCCGTCTTTCCCCCATGGAGCAGTTAGTGGATCTGAACTGCTTACCTTTGAGTTGGCAGGACAAGTCCTTACACTAAGCCACCAGAGCTCCCTTCTCAATTTATTACTGTCCATTAGATACAGGAGGCCGAAAATTCAACACAGTGTATATAAGTAATTGTATGTAAACCAATGAAAATATGTATATTTTTGGTTGCCTTTGAATATCAGGGCATCATTGTTGTTGTTGTTTTTGTTGTTGTGTGCCATCGAGTCACTTGTGACTCATAGTGACCCTATGTACAACAGCCCTAAAATCTGTTCTGTCCTGTGCCAATCGCACTGTCTCTGATACACCCATCCTGATTACCCCAAGTCACTGAATCAATCCACTTCATAGAGGGTCTTCCCCTTCTGCACTGTCCCTCCACCCTCCCAAGCATGATGTCCCTCTCCAAGGACTGGTCTCTCCTTACAACATGTCCAAAGTATGTTAGATGAAGCCTCAGAATCCTTGCCTCCAAGGAGCTGCCCAGTTTAACCCTTCCAGGAATTAATAATCTCAGAAAGGAAGACAGTGAGTTATTTTCTGGGATCCAATAGGTTTGACGGTTTAGTCATGAAGTGGTTAAAAAACCTGTGCTGCAACTGATTTTCATGTCTCCGTGTTCTTTGCACTTGAAAAGTGCTTTCTCTTGTCATCACTGGGGAGTACCCACTCTTGTCATATTATGCAGAGCAAAATCTCATTCAGAATAGGGAGAGCATCAATTATGAATTAGACATAAATTATTCCTAATCTATACACAATGCCTAATCCACAGTTCACAGAAATGCAAATTGCGCATCAAAAACAATATGTTAACAAGCCATTTGTCTGCAAAAGACAAGAGCCCAAGTTCAATATAAAATATAGAACAAATATCTCAAGCTCATTTCAAGGAAAATGCTGATGGAAGGTTATCCAGAACTACAAAGAAATGAAAAAATAATGCAAACAAAATGCCTACAAGGTGAACTTGACTATATAT
>NW_006399764.1:6438362-6438895 GCF_000299155.1 Elephantulus edwardii | reverse complement strand
ATGAACCTTTACAGAGATTTTGGGTTTCCATTCATTCATTGTTGCACTATTTTCTCTACTCTCTCCCCCAGTTCGTTCCTCTTTTTTCCCCCCCTTGAAAGTCTGTTTTAAAAAAGCACCTTATTTTGCGGACTATTCTCATGTCAAGTTATTCTTTATCTCCACTCTTAGTCATGAGTCTTTTTGAAATTCAAAATAAGCAACCATACAATAAGAATTTTCTGAATTAAAATTAACAAAAAAAATAATATATGAATATTAAAAGGTGCTCACTTTATATAGAAGTGAAAGTTCCCTGTGTTGCTAAATATATCAACTATAAATGACCTTTTCTCACTCTCATTTTTCTCAGTTACTAGCCATACAGTAGTCATGACTTAGTGAGAAACTTATAGCACCATTTATCTAGATTTAAAAGTAACAGTGTTGAACACAGCTTGTTTTCTGAATATTTTCTGAAATGGTTATGAAGGCAATGTATTCATAATATTGTTAATTGCTTTTAAAGCATAAAGAAAAATTTATCTTTTAGT
>NW_006399764.1:6432401-6438262 GCF_000299155.1 Elephantulus edwardii | reverse complement strand
TATACACATTTGTTGATGCTGAGAATATGCCCAGCAAAAATAAAAATTCAAATTCGTGTTACTGTATGTACCAGTTGATGACATCAATTACATTGTCATGCCTTTCACAGTTGTTCCTCTCCCATTAACATGGATGTCTTGCTCCCTAAGGTTATTATGTACGTAATCTTTCTAGGGGATGTTTTTGGCGAAGGAAACTTCCGAAGCCCTTTGGCCCATACAATTCAATGTCTGTGCACTCGTCCACTCATAGTAATGACAATAGCCTGGTGATAGCCATGGTTAGACGCTCTTCTTGCTTTAAATATTCCTCTGTATGTCTAGCTTCAAATACACTCCACAATCAAAGTGAATGGGTCCAGAAGGGTCAGATTATGACTCTATTTAAGAAAAATTAGAACGTTTTGGATATAAGTGATATGTAGATAGAATCCACTTAAAATTTTAGGTATCAGAACTCTCCTACTTTAAATATGGTCATTGTTGCATGCCCTGGAGTCAGAACTGACTCATAGCTGAACCTCCAGTAGGTTTTCAGAGACTGTAAGTCACACAGGAGGAGAATGTGCACCATTTTCCCAAGAAACATCTTATGGATTTGGTCTACCTTTGAGTTAATAGCACAACTCCTTACAAATAGGTCATCAGAGTTCTCCAGGCACGTGTAACTTTTAAAATATATCATTGCTAGAAAGGATGGTAGCTATTTCTGTATTTGGCCATTCATACATAATCGTTGTAGGCAATGTCTTTATTAGCAGCATATAGATCATTCTCTATTTTCTCTAAAAACTGATACTGTGAGATTGTCCCCAAGGGGGAAAGAAAAAAAAAGATTCTGTGGTGAATACATGGGGCAGACGATATACATCTCTGCTGCTGTTGTCTAACGATCGAGTCAGAACCGATCCATAGCTGAAACTCTGGCAGGTTTTCAGAGGCAATTCATCACACGTGAGGTGACTGCTCATCTTTCTTCCATGGAGCAACTGGTGGGTCAAGGAATAAGAAGATACACTTCTACAGGGTCAAGGAATAAGACGCTCTGGCGAGCTAATGAATAAGGAGTTGTGCTGCCCACCTAAAGAGAGGCTGTCAGAATCCACCAGCTTGATTAGGAGAAAGATAAGGCAATCTCTTCTTGTGTGATGTCATCTGAGGATGGCAGCCTCTGAAAAGCCATTGGTGGGTCAGCTAGGTTTTGATTCAAAATTGATGGCAATGCGTTTAAGGATCAAGGAATGCACCGTCTTCTTAATTTCTCTCTTTCCTTCTCCAAAGATGAGAACTTATATTTTTTATTAAACAAGTTTAAAAACACTAATTTGAGCCTATTTTGTCACTGAGTGGGGTGAAGGAAGTACTAGTGGTATGACAAGTTGAGAATTGTCCAGCTCACGCATTTAAATTAGCCATGCCAGATGAGAAAGACGAGGCACTCTTCTGGCCCTAATAAAGATTTATAACCATAAACTATCACACAGATCTGCTCTATCTCACGGAATCACAATGCGCTGGATCTGCTTAAGAGCAGCTGATTTTATCTTTTGTGTGTTTTGAGAGTCAGTGATTCTGCCCAAACACACACTGTGTCCCCGTCCTCTTTAATTCCTGGTATAGTATAGCTAGGAAGGAAAACTTTACCTATTTTTCAGAACCTAAATCTTTTTTTGCTCTTCAGTCTCTCTGTATCTTTTTACAGTTCCTCTTGTGTCTTCTTTCTCATTCATGGGTAAATTGTCACAGACCAGTAATCCAAATGGTTTGTTTCCCTTGTATCTTATTTTTGATATCTCTTACTTATGGGTTTAGTTAGAAAATATTAGAGATGGTCCACCATAGCCTGTCTTCTACTTGTTTTGGTTTAAATACACAGTAAGCTGATTTTCAGCTACACTCAGCTGGTCATATTGGTTCTAGAATGAATAGATTCATATTGGTAAGTTTGGAGAATACACACAAATAATTTTGCCTATCTTAAGAGTATTGAATAGACTTCATTAGATATCAGGCATTCACTTGTTAATGTTTAAAATGATGCTTTAAGTTACTGCTTCTTCTGTACACAGCTTTATCTGCAGACCTCACAAAGAGAAAATGTGACTCCTACAAGGTAAGTTAGGATACTCCAGGGTCCAATGGCTATAATGCATCCCTAATTCTGTAAAAAAAAAATCCACTCTTCCTTCTCATATATATTGTCTGCTTGTCAAGGAGTCCCAAAGTACTTGTGCGTATTAAAATACCCAAGAAGTATTATGGAAAATAAAACTCTTTAGCTGTGTAAACTGTTCAGAAACTTATTTAACCATGGAAATTTTAAGTGCCTCTTAAGTTTAATATTCCATTGAAAGATATCCCAAAGATACAGTTTTGGAACTTCTGCTCTAGGATAAAGCTGAGAATATAAACAATTGCTTATATTATCTAAATGATCACTTGTAAAGGTATCACTTTTATTTAAATTTCCTGTAAAATCATCTGGGGGTGGAATTACCAATTTGACTAAAGCTCTTACACACATCTGACAAGTTGCCATATTACAGTAGTTTTCAATTTTCGATGATACTGGAATTTATGCAATCAATATTTCATGTCATCCATGGAAGACTAGTATCAGTGAGGCGTCCATACTGAAAAAGACTTGGAAGACAGATCTGACAATCTCTTTCTGAAAACACTGACCAGAGAAAGTCTTAAGATGTTGTTGTAATGAGATGCCAACTGGTTGCCCATGTCACCCTAGATGGAACAAAATAAAATTTTGCACCATGCTATGCTATACTCATTTATTCCCATGATTGCAGTCACTGTGTGAATCCAACTCCTTGAAGAATTTCCTCTTTTCCTGTGCCTCTTTATGTTTCAAGCATGAAATCCTTCTCTGAAGATGACATGCACAGAGTACATGAGTCAAAGTCTCACCATCTTGATTCTTCTAAAGAACGTTTTGGCTGCATTTCCTCAAAGATAGATTTGTTTATTCTTGTGCTAGCCCATGGTGGATGTGTTTATTCTATTGCTAAACCATAATAGTCAATATTCTTTGCCAACATCACAATTCAAAAGCATCATTTCTTGTTCGGTATTCCTTATGTATACTCTGTCTTTCATGTGCATATGAAGCAAATGAAAATGGCATAAACTGAGTCAGGCACAATGTAGTCTTCAAAGTCATGTCTATTATCTCTAGCACTTTAAACAAACCCTTGGCAGCTTGATTTTCCCATTGAACTTAGTCATTTGATTTCCTGGCAGCTATTTCCTCTGTTTTATTGTCTACTAAAATGCATTTGACACTGTCAATCATGACAAATTGTGGGCAACATTGGGAATAATAAGGATATCAAAGCAATTGTATTCATTCAGAACCTGTACATAGACAAGGGACAGTTCTTGCAACAGGAAAAGAGGATACTGCATATTTTTAAATTAGGGAAGATGTGTTTTAAATTGTATCATGTCACAATAGCACAAAATACATTCTATTTTAGGCTGAACATTGACTATATGGAGAAGAATTCTACCTTGACTATATGTAGAAGAACACAGCAGCATAACTGCATGAAGATGCATTAACAACCTGTGATGGACAGATGACACAGGCATGGTTTGCTAAACATGAACATGACTTGAATCACTTAAAAAGGAAGATCAAAGAATATAGTCTTTATGATAGATTAAAACTACAGTCTTTAGTATTGATTACAGTATCAAGATACTATAACTTCAAGTGAGACAATAGCAGCATTATGATAAATGTAGAAAATACTCAAGTTATCAAGAAATTTATTTACTGAAATCCACAATCAATGTTCATGGAAGCAGTAGCCAACATGTCAAATAACACACTGCATTGGAAAACTCTGATGCAAAACACTTCTTAAAATTGTTAAAGAGCAAATATGACAATTTGACGACTTAAGTATGCCTAACTCAGGAGATAATATTGTCAGTCATGTTACACACATTTGAAAGCTTCATTTTGAATAAAGAAGACCAAAGTAGAAGTGATACATCTGAATGATGGTGTTGTTAAAGAATACGGAATATAACCTGGAATATCAGAAAAATGAATCAATCTGTCTTAGAAAAAATACAGCTATAAACTTCTCAGAAATGAGTATTATGAAATTTTACCTTGAGTCTCAATTACTTGTCATGCTTCAGAAAGTTGGATGGTGACTAAGGATGACAGAGAAGAATCAATGTTTTCGAGTTCTGGTGCTGGAGAAGAGTCTGGAATATGTCAGTGACTGCCAAGGAAGCAAATCAGTCTGTTTTGGAGAGGGTGAAAACAAGTGTCTCCAAGGAGACTAGTATTTGGAAGCTCTGCCTCACTTACTTTGGACAATTGGCCATGAGAGATTGGTCTTTGGAGAAGGACATCATGCATGTAAGGGTGGATAGACAGTGCAGGAGAGGGAGACCCAGATGAGATGAACTGATACAGTAACTAGGGCAATGGGGTAGGTGTATCAGAGTCAGTGAGACTGGCTCAGGACAGGGAAGGTGTCAGAGCTGCTGTACTTAGGGTCACTGCATCGCAGGCAACTCAACCAACAACATTCTATGACAGGTTTGGAAGCAGGCTGGCATCCACTTCCTAAACAACATGCCTCCGGAAACTCTATGAACTTTGATAAATGTCCATAATTTTAGAGGGGCTTCAGGGCTTTTGTTCATAGGGTGGCGAAGAGCTGTGCTTGACTTGAAGGCAATCAACAACAACCCTTTGGGTATGTTTTTCTGGAGATATCAGTTCCTGGAGAAAGACATTATGCATGCTAAAGTAAGTCAGTAAAAGCAAAAAAGACTCTCAAGAAAATGGATTGACATAGTGTCTAGAGTGATTGGCTTACAGGAATGGTTGTAGGGGTGGTTTAGGGTCAAGTGGTGTTTCCTCTGGTGTACACAGGGAGGCCATGAGGGAAACCTATTTGAAACTTTTAAGAGCAACTGACCTATTCTCTCTATAAAGCTGTCTACTCCTCATCAAATGATCCATATTTTTTTATTAAACAACTCTAAAAAAAACCAAAACCAAACAAACAAACAAACCACACCAACTATGTTCAGACTATTACTTAGCTGATTTCCTTTTTACTATATTTGACTTCTAGTATTTTAGTCTAGAAAATGTCCTAAGAGGAGTTTTCAATAGTAATTAAATTGTAGAGAAGTGGAAAAAAATTCTGAAACATTCAAGATTATACATACGCTTTTTTATCTCTGGATATCTATTATATCTTAAGGCACAAACAAAAATGTATTACCTCAAGGGACATTGAAGTCAACTGACACAGCATAATCTAAAAACAAAGTTTCCTACCTTGGGGAGTAGTAACTAGCGTCTTAAAAATTGTTGAGTGGCCATCAAAAGTACAACTATTGATCTCTTCTCATCCAAAGCACAGAAATAGTGAAGAAAACCAAAGATGCATGGAAATAATTGGCCCAAAGCACTAGTGGACCATACAAACCCACCCTCCGTGACTTGGAGACAAGAACTACATGGTGCTCAGCTCCCACTGCGGACTGATAGGAAAGGGATCACAACAGAAGGTCTCAGAAACTGTGGGTGAAAATATAGAACAAAATCTAGCATCATAAATAAGACTGGGCTCACTGGTTGGACAAAAACTGGTGGAAGCTCAGATACTGAGGAACTTTAATCATCTTTAATCATCTTTCAAGCCTAAAAGTGAAATTTTCTAGTGACTCAATTTTCAGTGAAACGATGGGTAGGTCTACAAGGTGAATACCGACACTAAGGAGCTACCTACTTCTCATAAAAATCAGTATCTGAGATTTAAAGGGCAGCATTTGACATTGTTGCTGTTGTTATGTGCCGTCAAGTC
>NW_006399764.1:6399885-6429121 GCF_000299155.1 Elephantulus edwardii | reverse complement strand
CACACTATGAATAGCTGACATCATGTCTAGAGAGCTCCGGTGGCGTAGGAGATAAGAAGTTACACTGCCAGCCCAAAGGCAGGAATTTCAAATCCACCAGTTTCTCCAAGGGAGGATGAGCAGTCTCCTCTTGTGTGATTTACAGTCTCTGAAAATCCACTGGACCGTCAGCTCTGACTCAGTTCCAACGTGATAGCACATAACAATAACATCATATTTGGTAGCAACAAAGTCCCTTACCAACAATCTTCTTTCTTTATAAATGAAAGATTACAGTTTACTAAGATAGCTAACATAAGGAGTATTCTAAATTATGGTGTACCTGTGTGAGGAAATGAGAATCTCAAACATGGCACCTTTGGGGTAAATTTAAGAAAGTCCTTACTTTTGTTCAAATTTCTCTATTACTCTAAAAACAAAACAAAGACTGAGAATCTTTGTGGTAGGTTGTGCTTATGAGCTGTTTGGACGAGTATAAATCATTCCTCAGAAGTGGGCTCTTTTCAGTAGTGCCAAAAAGCAACTATCTCTAGAAACTTTCAAATGAGATCATTTTTAAAAGCTCAAATCAAATTACAGAGAAGACTTCCAGGTGGTTTATTAGAGTTCGTACTCTACGAACCCACCTTGTTGTGTTGAATTGCCATGAACTCTCTCTGACTCCTGGTGACCTTACATGCACTGAGTAAAAAGTCCCACAGGATCATCAAAGCTTGATTTATATTTTTGGATGCAGATACCAGTACAGTTTTCCAAGGGACCTCTGAGAGAGTTTGAACTGTCACCTTTCCAGATAATATCCAGGGCCTGTTTGTTTGTACCTTGTAAGAATTCCTCTAAAAATCTACAAGTCCTCAAATAGGAGTTCATGATACCAGTCCAAATTGTAGATTTTAGAGGCATATCCATGAGCCATTAATTCTCCAAATATCACTTTCAAAGAAAAATAGCTCTTTGTACCAAACCACTCGCAAAAAAAATACAATCTGTCATCCCTGAGTGAATATTAAATTGCTGCAAAACTGAATGGCTAGAATACATCAAAATTAATTGACAGATCAATTCATCACATGCAAAATAAACATAAGCAAATACTTCAAACAGCAGTGACTAAGAGTAGACTTAAAGTCCAAATTCTCTCTAACTTCAGAATGTGCTGAACGTTACTAGTACAGGTATAAACACACATATCTCAAAGTTTTTGGGCAAAAAATGTTTACTATTTTTCCTAACACTTTTTCAGATGAAAAACCTCTCTGTCATATGCACTCTTCTTTCCTTCTGATTCCTTTGACCTAGAAAACAAGGCTTGGTTAGGATAAGGTCTCTATTCCAGACACATTTGATCAAGCCATGTCCTATACACCAGTGCTACCCACACTACTTTTGACTGCTTGATCCTCATCCTCCAGCCATGTGCCAAGCTTCCAAGAAATCTTCCTTGGTTTTCCTGGTCCGAATTCTTGTGTCCAATGTTCTCTGGGTAGTTGGTAGTTCCCCCACTCAAAAGCTGGGCTTTGCTAGCTGTATATAATCAGCTGAATCACATGATAGCTTCACATGGGAATCTCCATGAGATTAAAATCCTGAAGACAAGGGGCAGACACTATAGATTGTGTGTCATTTCAAATGCCCAGTACAGAGCTTGGCGTATCACAGATGCTCAATCATTTGATGCTTTCATTCTGTATATTGTAGGACATTCTAGTGCTTAATTGCAAATGTTTTCAAAGGTCAACTTGTGATCAAAACTTTTTTTTAATCAGAATTCTTACACGGAATGCTTGTGCTCACAGTTTTACCAAGAATATTTGCATTTTCCCCAACGTAAGATAACGTTCCTATGTCTTTAAGTGCATCTCTATAACCAAACAGAACCTCTTTGCTGAAGCTCAAAGGAAAAGTCCTACTGCTTCTGTTCCTAACTAGTCCAGCCTGGCTCCTCTTCTCCTCTGCTACGTCCAATATACCCAGTGCAATTGCCTGCACAGTGATGAATGCAGAAATGGAGAGAATGCAGCACTGCACATGATTGATGACATAGCAAAGGGAGAAACCTACAGAAAAGCCCGAGCTGGGAACTTATTTGATATCATTCCGTGTTGCTGCTCAGTCGTGAATGCAGCTGTGATTCATTTTCAACACTTTGAAATCTCCTGGCATTTGTAACATGCTCTGAACCAGATAGAAATTGATTGCTCAGCCTTACATTCTTTTTTTTCAATTGAGACTTTTTTTGAACATTTAGCAATACACTTAATACTGCTAACAGATAACTTTTATTTCTGCTCAAGAAAATAAAAGTCGTTTTACCCCATCTAGTTCATATAATTTAGGGTAGCACTATGCAGTTTGTGGAAAGCAATCATAACTCCCTTCTCCATGTGTTAGTATGTCTCACTAGCTGTATAAAATATATGTGTGTGTAAATTATATATGAGTATGCAATCATATATGTGTGTATTCATAAGGATACACACATGTACATATGTTACATAAGATGGATAGATTAAGTCACTGGGATAATGGTGATAGGTATGTCGGAGACAATAAGATTAGCAAGGGATAGAGCAGGGTTTAGGGCTGTTGGACATAGGATCACTATGAGTTGCAAGTGACTCGACGACACATAATAATAACAACAACAAAATACTTTAAAGAAGTAATATATGAAGATTGAAAAATATAGTAAAGATTTACTCACAACTCATTGCAGTAAATCAGAACTAACACAGAGCTGGCCCTCCAGCAGGCTTTCAGAATACAGGGAGAGGTTACCCATCTTTCTCCCCTGGAGCAGATGGTGGATGTGACTGCCTTAGGTTGGGACTGCAATTTCTTACATAACAAATGTTCAAAAGTACAAAATATGCACTTAGCAGTGGATGTTAAGTTTTAAAATGGAATAGAGTTAACCATGATTTCAGCAAATATTCCTGATAAATATACATACACATCTATGTGTGTTTATTTGTATATATCTGTATATGTACATATATGTATTAAAAAAAAGACAGAGGAGGGAGAGAACAGTTTAAAAGCAATGTATGATTGGGTATTATGGTTATGACAAGAGTCCAGAATTAAGGTTGCATAGTGGTACTCAGGGTGGTGGCAGAGGTGCAGGGGGATTTTATACCAATGAAGGAATTTTTCTTTTACTTTTCAAAGAGAAGAGTGAAGTGGTGGGGGAGTGGGCAGGGAGAAAAGTACAACAATGAATGAATGGAAATCCAAAATATCTGTAACTGTTCATTAAAATTAATAAAAATAAACTTTTTAAAGAGTTAATAATAATTAAAAAATAAGACAGCAGTTACCAAATTTGATTTAGGCATTATAGGTTATTTGCAGGTCCTGTGAAATAGTTGAACAACATAGAAACTTCTATTTTCTAATTAAAGAACCAAATATGTATTGTTTGGGGTTTTAAAGAATTGAATCCCCCATGAAATAATTTATTGTCTGTGCTCTACATATGTTCCATATACAAAAACCTTAATAAGCAGTTTAAGATTCAAAGGCCAACCTGGTAAAATCAGACCTCTTTGACATTTTTTTCTTTCCAAAATTTAAAAAGACAGCTTGCAATCTTGCCTAAGTGTTTCCTCTAGGTAGCAGCCTATTAATGCAGGAACAGATTGCTTATTCCACTGGTAGCTGGTAGGAATCAAGCAATTTGTAAAAGGATTTCTCTACAGATTAGAGTTTTTCATGCACAAATTCTGTAGGTAAAGAATTGGGGCAATATGGCTCAAAATGCTTTGGAACCAGCATTTGTTAGCTTAAGTTATTATTATTTTTTTTATCCTGTTACGACATTTAAGTCTTACTCTTCAACAACTCGATGCAGGTTGGTTTAATCTGATGCATCATGAATCTGGGATATGTTAGGCTGCAGCTGCAACATATTTAACAAAGAAAATACTATCTCAAACCTTTACACAAGTTACCCATAAACCTAGAAAAGAGTTGACAATTCTTTAGAGAATATACATTATTTGAGAATGTGACTTGTTTTAGTCAAAATAAGCAAATGTTTTGCTGCATCCTATTTACAAATACTTACGGGAGCACTGGTGGCTTAGTGTTAAGGAGCTGCACTGTCAAATCAAAGATAGGCAATCTGTGGAAAGATGGGCCATCTCCTCCCATGTGACTTACTGCCTCTGAAAACCTGCTGGAGGGTCCACTATGGGTCAGTTCCCTCGCAATCGTATACAACAATAACAACAACAACAAATTTCATTACTCTGTATTGGTGGTCCAGTATATATACTGTTAGCCTAGAGATCTCATCTGGGGGCAGTTCACTGTGAGAAAAAGATGCATTTCAACTTGTTTATATTATAGCCTCAGAAAGTGGCTATTACCAGAATCCACTTTAGGGACACAATGACTTTTGTTTGTAGGTTTTATTAAGTGTAGCCTCAATTATGGAAAAAACATTCCAAACCAGTCAATAATCTGAAATCTAAGAAGAGGTCAATAAAGTGATTTTTTTTGTTCTCATCTAATGTTGTCCTGCCTCTGTCTTATATATATTTGTTGTTAAATATATGTTGTTGTTGTTGTTGTTGTTATTTGATGCCGTCGAGTCGTAGACAACTCATAGCGACCCTATGAATGAACGGCCTGAGCACTGTTTGTACACAGAGTTTCCAGAGGCAAGCCATTTTGGAAGTGGCTGCCGCTCCTGCTTCCAGTGTTAAATATATATATGTTGTTAAATATGTGTGTGTTTGTGTGTGTGTGTGTGTGTGTTTGCACACACACACACACACATACACACTCTTGTTGCATGCCATCGAGTTGGAAAGGGACTCATAGCTGACCCTCCAGCAGATTTTCAGAGGCACTTAATCATTAATCACATGGGAGAGGATTTCCCTTCCTTCTCCAGAAGAGCAGTTGGTGAATTCAAACCATGTGCTTTCAGATTGAAGTGCAGCTTCTTATAACTAGGCCACCAAAACTCCTTTATCTATGTACTATGCTTTCCACCAAAAAGAGAGGGGGAAAATCCTGCAATGGGCCATTATTGAGTCAACTGACTCCTTGGGAACCTCCATCAAGTTTTCAATGCTGTAAATCTTTGAGAAGGAGAGGCCAAATTTTCTCCTCAGACAGTTGATAGATTCATGTTTTTATTTGAATCCATAATTGACACTCATGGAAGAGCGGTCTAGAAATCAAAAGATGTTGTATTAAGAAAATCTACTGTCCCTATTTTTTCTCTGATGAACTTTACAGTTTTGGGTTTTACTCCTAGGTTCCTTCGGGTTTTGTGTGTGGTATGGATCTTGTTTCAGTTTTCTGAAGGTAGTTGTCCACTCCAGTCAGTATCATTTGTTAGAGAGGCTATGATTTCTCCCTTGATTGGTTTTGTCTCATTGCCAAAGACGAGTTGACCATAGGTAGATGGATTGATTTCTGAGTTCATTCTATTCCATTTATTTTTGTGTCTGTCACTGCTCCAGTACCACGCTATCTTGAATACTGTGGCTGTGTGGTAAATTGTGAGGTCTGGCAGTATGGTGCCTCCTACTTCATTTCTCTTTTTCAGCAGTGTTTTGCACTTTTTCAGTGTCTCTTTCCTTTCCAGATAATAACTAGAAATTGTCTTGTCCGTCCCACTGAAGAAAGGAATTTGTATTCATATTAAGATTACATTCAAGCTGTAGATAGCCCTTGGTAGACTTCTTGGTATTTCATGATATTAAGTCTTCCTATCCATGATCATAGTATATTTTTCCATTTATCTATGTCTCTTTTTGTTTTTTATAGCAGCATTTTGCAATTTTACTTATATAGGTCTATTGTTTGTCTAGAGCCAAAATATGACTTTGATTTCATCCCACCTGAATTTCAGAATCACCTCAGGAACAGGTTTGAGGCCTTGAACACTAATGAGCGAAGACCAGATGAGTTGTGGGAGGATGTCAAATGCATCATCCAGGAGGAGTGAAAATGGTCATTACAAAGACAGAAGAGGAAGAAAACAACAAAATGGATGTCAAAAGAAACTCTAAAGACTGGAGCGTAGAGAAGCCAAAGCACAAGGAAGAATTCGAGATACTAAAGAGCTGAACAGAAGATTCCAAAAGGCAGCACGGAATGACAAAGCAAAATATTACAATGAAATGTGTGAGGAGCTAGAGTTGGAAAATCAAAAGGGCAGAACTTGTTCAGCATTTCTTAAGCTCAAGGAACTGAAGAACAAATTCAAACCTTGAATTGCCATAATCGAGGATGCTTTAGGCAGAATATTAAATGACCCAGCAAGTATTAAAAGAAGATGGAAGGAATATACTGAGTCATTGTATCAAAAGGAATTGGCAGATACAGAAGAATTTAATGAAATAACATTTGAGCAAGAGCCTATGGTGATGAAGGAAGAAGTTCAAGCTGCTTTGAAGGAAATGGCAAAAAATAAGGCCCCAGGAATAGATGATATACCAATTGAAGTATTTCAGATAATAGATGCTGCCCTGAACGTGCTCACCTAGTTTTGCCAAGAAATCTGGAGAACAACCATTTGGCCAACTGACTGGAAGAAATCTATATTTGTTCCCATTCCAAAGTAGGGTGACCCAACAGAGTGTGGAAACTACAGAACAATATCATTGATTTCACATGCAAGCAAGATTCTACTGAAGATTATCCAAAAACTACTGGAACGGCACATCAGCAGAGAATTGCCAGAAGTCCAGGCTGGGTTTAGAAGGGGTCAGGGTACTAGGGATATTGTAGCTGATGTTAGATGGATCTTAGCTGAAAGCAGGGAATACCAGAAAAATGTCTATCTGTGTTTCATTGATTATGCAAAGGTGTTTGACTGTGTGGATCATAACAAACTAGTGCTGACTCTGAGAAGAATTGGGAAAGTCTGCTGTTAGGGACCTCTCTAAAGTACTCAAGAGCAATGGTGTCTCTCTGGAGACTAAGGTGCACCTGATACAGGCCATGGTTTTTTCAATCACTTGCTATGCATCAGAGAGTTGGACAATAACTATGGAGGATAGAAGGAGAATTGATGCCTTTGAGCTGTGGTGCTGGAGAAGAGTATTGAATGTACCATGGACTGCCAAGAAAACAAACAGATTCATCCTGGAGAGGGTTAAATCAGGATACTCCTTGGAGGCAAGGATTCTGGGCCTTCGTCTGATGTATTTTGGACATATTGTAAGGAGGGATAGGTCCTTGGAGAGGGACATCATGCTTGGGAGGGTGGAGGGACAGCGCAGGAGGGGAAGACCCTCTATGAAGTGGATTGATTCAGTGATTGGGGTAATTGGGATGGGCGTGTCAGAGGCAGTGAGAGTGGCAAAGGACAGAGCAGGGTTTAGGGCTGTTGTACATAGGGTGGCTATGCGTCGCAAATGACTCGACAGCACATAACAAGAGCAACAACAAAAGTTAGCTTCTGTATTTATGTTAGTTATTATATTATGAATTCCTAAGTATTTCATCTTGTGGTTGGTTATTGTATTATGAATGGTTATTTTGTTCCTTTATATATGGCATAAATAGACTTTAAAGCATAACTAAAAGCCTACAACCAAGATAAAAGAAAAATAGAGAAAGATATTTTCTAGAAATCAAATCTCTTTGTGTATAAAAAAATATTTTCTAATATTGTAAAACAGACTAAGAAAAATTATTTGGCACTGACATATCTGATAAGAGACTTCTAATTAAAATTCATAGAATAATCCAAATAATTAAAAATCATAGAATAATCCAGAATATAGACAAGGAAAAAACAAATGGGCAAAAGAGATCACTAGAAGTCTCAACAAAGAAGGTCACAGGGCCAGCAAACACATGAAAAAAATATGCTCAAAATCACTAGATATTGGAGGGATGCAAATAAAAAGAATGGAATATCATGTCACCTCAGTAACAATAGCAAAGTTGTGTAGGACAACAAACAATAAATGCTTGGAAAGATGTAGAGAGATTAGTATTCTTATACACTACTGGTGGAAATGTGAAATGGCACAACCAGTATGGAGATCAGCCTGGCATTTCCTGAAAAAGTTGGAAATAGAAATATCATTTAGCCTAGTTATCCCGCTACTGGGGATACATTCCAAAGAAATCAGAGTTGTGACACAAACATCTATTTGCACCCCCATGTTTATCACGGCGTTATTTATAATAAGATTGAGATGGAAGCAGCCTAGATTCCCATAAGCATTTAAATGGACAGAGAAAACACATAAACATTCACACAGTGGAATATTATTCAGCATTCAAGAACAATGAAGTTGTAAAACACTGTCCAACATGGATGAGTCTGGGGAACCCGACACAGAGTGAAAATATTTCAGTAATGAAGGGACAAACACTATATATGCCCACTATTGTAATCTTGTAATCATTGAATTGAGATAGAGAACTGGAGAAAAAACAGATAAACAATACTCTGCACTGCATGGATAAAAAGAAGGACAATCTGAAAGGAATAAAGAGAAGACATTATGTTTCATGAAAACCAATGTCTTTGCAAACCTTCCCTAAAATTTTAAAACTTTTTTTGAAGGAATTCTGTTGTCACATACCTCTCCAAAGTGCCAAAGAGCAACAATATCAGTTTAAAGACTAGGATGAACCTGATCCAAACCATGGTCTTTTAAAGTGCTTCCTATTCTTCTAAGTGTGGAGCAATGAATCAGGAAGACCAAAGAAGAGCCAACGCCTTTGAATGGTTGCATTGGAGAAAAGTACTGAACATCCATGGTGGGTTAAAAGCACAAACAACTCTTCCTCAGGGGAAATAAAGCCAGCATGCTCTTTAGAGATGGTGAAACGTTCTCAGATACTTTGGGCACGTGGTCAATAGACGACAATCCTTGGAACAGGACATAAATCTGGAAACTGACCCCTAGTTAACTCTCTATTGAGTTTCCAAGGCTCAGGAGATTGTTTTTCTCTTTCTCACAAAGTTTGCTGGCAGATTTGAACAAACAGAGACGTGTGGACTTCACTTTAGTAGGACAAATGTCTATATGTGCACCACCAGAGTTCATATATGTACAATTAGAGTCTCAAAACCAGACATTTTAAGAAATGACAGTAAAGATAATTCCAAATCTGATGAAAATAAGAAATTCACACGAGGAAGAGGATTTTCATAAAAGTCTCAAAGGAGCAGAAACAAAGACAAGAAGTCAAAATATAAATTATTAGCAATCAAATTGCTTAAATCCAATGAAAAAGGGAGGGAATCTTAAAAAATTCAGAGAAATAAAATACATTGCAAGCAAAGACTAGAGATCTTTTCTGAAAGTATACAAACTAAAGATTACGGAATTATCTTTTTTAAAATATTTAAAAGGGAGACAGAATGTGTAGACTGTTGCATTGCTAATCAAAAGGTAGGAAGCTTGAGTCCACCAGCTGTTCTTTGGGAGGGAGGTGGGTATTCTCTTTTCTTTTTTAGGGGTGGGTATTCTCTTTTCGTTAAGGTCCACAGCCTTGGAGACCTAACAGAGGGCCCCCATGAGTTGGAATTGACTCAGTCACATTGGGATTGAGTTTGAGTATTACAATAACAAAAAACGCAACATAGAATTCTACAACTAAAGAAGATAATCTTTATAAATGGAGATAAAAAGACTTTCTGAGATATATAATTTAATAGAGAATTTAATAGCAGTGGACTTAGACAAAGGTAAATGATAAAGAAGCCTTAAAATAGAAATAAAAGAATACTAGATTACAATTTTATCCATACAAAAATTTAAAAGCACTAGAAATAGCACACACTCACTCTTAATTTCTAAATAATTTTCAAAGATGATGATTCATTTTAAGTAAAATATTAACAATATAACACTATATAATTCACATAACTAGATGCATGAGAAGAAAATGATAGCAAAAGAATAGTGAAATTGAAGTAAGAATGTTATGTAATAATGTATGTGCACTGACATATAAAAGTTGTTCTATGCCATCCAATTAATTCAGAGCTGGCCCTCCAGTGAATAATCAAAGAAATAATAATTGTCTATCCTTGTCCAGTGGAGTCTCTGGTGGGTTCAAACCACATGCCTTTGGGATTACAGCATAACTTCCTATCACTAGACCACCAGAACTCCCTGTACTGCTATCTTAAAGAACAGTAGCCATTACATGACCCCACTTTCAATCATTTCCAAATCAATATTGACAAGATATTAATTATAGGGTTGAAGGTATTTGTTTTTTGTTTGTTTGTTTATTTAATTCATTTTAATGGAAGTTTACAGAGATTTAGGGTTTCCAGTCATTCATTGTTGCCCTTTTCTCCCTACCACCAACCTCCTCCCCCAATTCATTCTTTTCCTTGAAAAGAAAGAAAAACTCTTTCATTGTTATGCAATCCCTCCCCCCAGTCCACGCCACTATGTAGCCTTCAATCTGGATTTCTGTAATGAGAAAAATACTCATTCGTATATCCCTTTTAAACAGTTCATTACCTCATCTATTTCAGTGTGCTCTCTCGCGCTCTCTCTCTCTCTCTCTCTATATATATATATATATAATTCCTCCCCTCCTTGTCTGTTTTCCCTCAACCCTGATGTCAGTCCCATTTTACAACAGTGGCCCTATGCAATATTTGTCCTTTCATGACTGAGATATTTCACTCAGCATAATGTCCTCCAGGGTCATCCATTTTGCATAATACAAGAATAAGTCCCCTACAAAGTAATGGCACAATTTCCTAAATGTGTCAGAACCGTTTCTTTTTGGGCTGCTATACTATTTTGGGGATAGACAAGCACAAAGTCAGAGCAATGACAATTGGAACTCCATGACTATTCCACTGAAAGTCAATTGAATTTCAATTTACTTCAATAGGGAGAGCCAGGAGGAACCAATTATTGTTGCTTCAACATTGTGCAATTTTACCTTAGGCACCACTTAGGACTCAAATGAAAACATTTCAATTCCTCCTTATTACCTTCTTCCTGATAAAATGCTACTTCTTTCTGGTTCCTGAACATCGAGCTTTATCAAGGGGCACCTCTATTAAATACATTTTTTTTTTTTGCCACTTCAGTCATATTAACAACTATTAAAAGAAAAAAGATGTTTAGGGACCAATATCCCATACATAATACTGTTGTTGTTTGTTTCACCAACCTCTCCTTTGTGGAGGTATTCTGAGTTCCACTCGTCACAACAACTTAACTCAGGAACGCAATCGGAACCATCTCTGTTTGGGACATCAATTCCCAATCTGGAAGGAATCTCATCTTCGTGCTGAGTTAGCTTGCAGCTGCCACAACCCCAGGCTTTGTGGGAGGCTACTGGCACAATGAACACATTTCCACTGTGCAGTCTGGCTTTGGGAGGAAGTGAGAATCCTGTTCCCCTAGCAGTCATTCAGGGCCACAGACTGTGAACGCCAGAGACACCTAACAAGCTGTGAAAATCTCAGCCACCTGAGGAGTTGTGAAAGGCAGAGATGGTGCTAGCCGAGGAGAAGCGAGCAGGCAGGAGTCCCCAGAGGGGCTGCAAATATCGGAGGCCCTCATGACAGCCAGGGAACAGTGCACACTTTGAACTGAGTAACAAACTCAACAGGGGATGAAGGGCTTAGAATGTGGAAATAAACTCGATGGTGTTAGAAAAGAGACTCTACAAGGATGGGGAATTAGCTATCCTGAGTCATTAGGCTCTGTGTCGGTTAGATTGAAGGAAGATAGATTACATAAGTAGAATAAAAATAAACTTAAGCACCAAACATATCCAGGGCCTCGTAATCGAGTCAATTTCTAAGCCAGACTCTTGTTCTGCAGCTCAGCATGCGGAGAACCTATAAAAGAAAGAAAACTCTGGGGTTGCCCTAGCTACAAAGAAATGCGCTCTTTTTTTTCCCAGTTTCCTCTCGTGTTAGAGCAGTAACCAGGAGTTTTTATGGGTCATTACTTGTACTTATGCTCTGCGAAATAGACTCCACTCTGCCCAGGACACATCTGGCATACTGCCTTTCCACCCCCGAATCCCTCCGAGTCCACCTCCCTCTTTCCTCCCAGCTGGACTTGAGACTGTCACACAGATAGAGCGTCACTTTCCATGCTAGTGTGATCCTCATTTCAGTTTTTAAGAATTTAAAGGGCAATATCAATTATCCTTTCAAAGCTGTTTCGCATCACTGCAGAACCTTTGAAAATTGGATTTTAGTTCCTGTTGTCAACTTATCTTGGGGTTATGTTAGGTCTTAGAAGCTGGTTTTTAGCCAATGTCTTCAAGGGAAAGCAAAAAAAAAAATAACTTTGAACTTTGTTCTGTGAATTGGCCTTGCTCAAGAGGCTTGGGACCATATTACAGAGTAGTTCTCTAAAGAACGTTTTCTGTTCCTTCTGTCTTCCATAACAGACACTAGCTATTAAAATAGTGAGAGTGACAACATTTGATATTGCTTTGGGAAATTTAGAACAGTCATGGACATCGAGTAGGAAGATATGGAAATTTTGTCCTTGTGATTCTTTCCTTCAAAGTCTGAAGGAGAATCAGGATGGAGAATTATTTTGTGACTTCAGAGTTGGTTCTTATTAAAGGACCCATAGCTAAGAAATGTTATGCCTCTCATGCAAATATAAAATGAGTGTAAGTCAAAGGTCTTATGTAACTCATTATTTAACGAAAGGACCAATAAGTGTTACAGCCTATTCCAAAGAGAATTCAAAGAACTTGGCACACATAGTTAATTAGGAAAGTTAAACAAATGAAAAAAACAGACAAATTAAGCAAGAATAACTATAGTCCGCAGGGTAAGATAATTTCTACTTCTATGGACAAGACTGTGCCAAGATTTTGAGTTTTGATTTGATGAAAACACCCACTAATCTTTTTGGTTCCTTTCAAATTCCTTCAAATCTTTCCCCACATTTTAAACAAAATTCTGAAGCAGGCAAAGAGGAACCACTTATGGCTTGTTTGGGACTTCTGCTTAAGAAAATCAAAAGGCTGTCTTGCACACATCCACATCTAGATTTAATGTTAAGTTATCCTGCTTGTTTTACACCCATTCCAGTGTTGGTCTCTAGAGAAATTATCCAGCTATTTAGACATATCAGATGCAACGGCTGTCGAAGGAGAGGGCTTTCCTATCAAATGCAAAGTAAATGTAATACAAGGGAAATAAAATGCAAGGAATGGGAAAGAGGAGGTATAAGGAAAGCTTGGAAGCAAACCCTGAAAGGCAATAATCTTCTACCCCAACACTTCAATTAAGAGTAATCTCTGTTTATAACTAGGTCTGGGCCACTGCCAAAAAGCAAACCAAGCATGTGAGTGTGGTGCCAGATTCCTGGGCCAACATTCCAAAAAGCAGCCGACCAGTCCTTTCTCCAGGAGGCAGGAGAATCAGCTTCTAATTCTGGCTTTTCTTCTAGAGATCTATGTGACCTTGCTTACTTGCTTACTTGTCACTCTAACTAAACCTTACTCTCTTGTTTCATCAAATGAGGAAAATATGCTAGAATGTTTCTGCATCCCTGTTACCTCTCATAAACGATGATTTATGATGTATTATTTCCTACTCATAAATGTAACATATCGGAGTCAATTTTAAGATATGAGCTATATGGTCTCTTAAACCATTCAGAACAATAAAACATATCATGGTTTAAAATCAGGAAGGTGTATTCAATTCGCATGCTGAGCAA
This sequence comes from Elephantulus edwardii, assembly GCF_000299155.1. NCBI lineage: Eukaryota > Metazoa > Chordata > Mammalia > Macroscelidea > Macroscelididae > Elephantulus > Elephantulus edwardii. The sequence continues at coordinate 6,415,454 of NW_006399764.1, read as the reverse complement.
ATAATTCAATACTTTGGAATATATGAAGAAAAATTGTCACATTAGGACTGAAGGCTCATCAATAACTTACGTTATGCTTTTAACACAACTTTTTTTGCCAAAGAAGACTTGAAGTACTTACTTGCTGAAGATCAAAGAGTAAGATCATCAGTATGCATTGTATCTCAACATCAAGAAAACAAAAATCCTCACAGCTAAACCAATAAAGACATCATGATGAATGGCGAAAAGAATACCACTGTCAAGGATTTCATTTTATTTGAATCCATAGTCAACACCTGTCATGTAGCATCAATTAAGCATGCAAAAGTTAAGCTACACTGGGAAAATATGCCGTCGAGAGCACAGATGTCAGTTTAAAGACTTAGGTGTGCCTGATTCAAACCATGGTATTTTTAATTGTTTCTTATGAATCTGAAAGTTGGGCAATGAATACGAAGATAAAAGAATAGATGCCTTTGAATTATGGTGTTGGCAAAGAATATTGAGTATCTCATGGACTGCCAAAAGAACAAACAACTCTATCCTGGAGGAAGTGCTACCAATTCTCCTTAGAGGCAGGGATGGTGAAATTTCATGGCATATACTTGGAGCACATGATAAGGAGAGGACAGTCCTTGGAAAAAGATAAGATGATGAGAAAGGTAGAGGGTCAATGAAAGAGAGGAGGATTCTCAATGAGATACATTTACACAGTGACTGGAACAATGACTTTGAGCATGGCTGGCTTGGTGAGAATTGCCCAGGAAAGGGCCAGAGTTTGATCTATTGTTCTTAGCATTTCATGAATTAAGTCAACTCAACAGCAACTGTGAACACTGTGGTCAAGTTGTTTGCACATTCATAATGATCCTCCCTGGGTCTCCAAAGCTGGAAGTTGTTATAGGAGGAAAATCACCACTGAAAAGTTTTCTCCATTGCAGCAGCTGGTGGGTTCAAACTGCTGACCTTTTAGAGCTGTTACCAGAACTTGTTAATGTATAAAGTGGCTTATAACAAAGGAAAAGTGGACAATATTCTTAAATGTGTGGTCTTCAATATTACACACATACTCTGAGATTTCATTTCCCTTTTTATAGGTAGGATCATTATCACACTATCACAGCGCCCAAACGTACCCTTCTGTAAGTTGTTAGCAAGTTAGCTCAAGTTAACATAATTCAGAACACACAATGTGTAATCCATGGTAACTCTCTGACATAGGCAAGTTTTGTTATAATGCCCTTGTTCTTGTTAGGTGCCATTCAGTCAACTTGAACCCATGACCTACGTACAGCAGAACCAAACTCTGCCTGGCAGCACGCCTTTCTCACCGTCGAGGCTGTGCCAAAGCTCATTGCTGCACTTACTGTACCATCTCCTGAAGGGTCTTCATCTCTTTAACTGACTCTCTACTTTTCCCCGATGTCTGTCTTTAGGGCCTTGCACTTCTGGTAACATGCCCAATATGAGAAAAAAAGTCTCTCCTCCGTTGCTTCTAAGGAGCTTCTTAAGGATATTTTTTTCAGGAAAATTTTCAGGAATATTGTCCAAACAGCATAGTTTTCTCTCCTCAAGAAGTCCACAAACAAGTAAAGTAGTACAATAATTCAGCTTTGTCATCAGGTGTCATTGAGTCCATTTTCAAATCACAGTGATGTCCCTTAACAGAGCAAAAAGGCCCACTAGAGTTTTCTAGATGACAGTCCTTACAGGCACAGACAAACAATTCTCTCAGAGATTCTGAGTGGGTCGGTATGAATCATTCACCTTTCAGTTACTGTAATATCTTCAGTAGGAAAATTTCTTTTTAAAAATGACAATGGCAAGTGAGTGATCTCTGACTTGATAGGAACACAATGCCAGTGGGATGTATTTGTTACTATGTTAACCAGTGTTTTCACTAGCATTTGTCAATCAATGTTTCAATGGCATTTTTTTCTTTTCAGAAGCTTCACTATGGAGGATAGAAGGGAAGGAGAAAAGCTCATGCATAACAATGATCTTTAAACATTTGTGTAAAAACTAGGTAACAAGAAAAGATAAATATCACTGTTAGTCCCACCTTTACAAAAACAGTGGTGCTGAGTTTAGCGTGTGGGTTCAAATTTTAACTCATTTACTGGTTACCTTCATTATGTCCTGTCCTTTAAAATGGGTAATCATAATTCCTATCATACAGCAATGCTGGAAAGGCCAAAAGGAAAGCAATATTAATCATTGCAATTATGACATATGTAATGATAATTTGTTCATTAACTTGCCTAAAATTGAGCTAAAATGCTTTACATAAAATATTTAATTTAATACTAACAATTACCTGGGAGGTAGCATTAGTACATACTAAGTACTTAATAGAATGCTTGGACTATAATAAGGTTTCAGTAAAGAGTAACTAAAATAATAATTATTATTTTAAGAGCTATTGTTATGATTAGTCAAGGTTATAATAAAGCTTATCCTCTTTGGAAGCATTTTACCACAGGTAGAAATTACAGAGGATGGTTACAGGTGTATTTTAGAACTGCAGTTTATATATATTTATTACTTTTACTCAGGAGAAAGACCAACATGATAATGGATATGACTAAGGGCTTAGGCACAAAACCAGGGCTAGCGTCCATAAAGACAAAAGAAGAGCTATGTTTGTAGCTTGTATTAATTATGTCAGGAACCATTTCGTAAGAGTAAGTTTAAGGAAACTTCTTCCTCATTGTGGTGAGGGGTCTTTTCTTTTTTGTTCAGTGTTCCCAGGGCAACCATAACTACTGTTCATTTCTTCTGAGAGAAGACAGCCAAGTTGGAGAGATCATGAATCAGTTTCTTGAACTCACTCAGCATAGCTTAGAGAACTCTAAAAAAGATGAAATCATACTTTGTTGGCAGCCAGATGTTGAGTGGTTTCTGAGACCCCTCTGCACTCTCCCTGGGTGAAGTGAAAAATCTGTTCATGGATACTTAAAATGCCTTTGACAAGGCGGGGGTGGGGGCAGCCTGCAGTCCAAAATTAAAGAAGCTAAAAATGGTCCTGCATATGTTTAGTTGATAACAATTTTAAGTGAGAAGAAGTTTCAAATGAAATGTAATCAATCAATCAATCAAGTATAAACGACAGAGATTAGTGCTTTTCGTGCCTTCATGTAGGGTGTGGGTAGTGAGGAAGGAGAGCAGAGTACCAGGAGCCCAAAATAGCAGAAGACCCAGGACAACACGTGAAGGATCTTAAAAGCACTGACTGTACTGATTCAAGCTGGGTATGTCTCCAGGTTGACCATGACTTCCAGATACCTTGCTGTCTTGAAATCAACCTGAAAAAGCATGAAGAGAAGTACTAAGAAACTTTTTGATGGCTTATTTATTCTTTTTAAAAAATAATTGCCCTATCTGAAAGGGGAAAAAAACCCTTGAATTATACTTGCAGCTTGACGTTAAACAGGCATACTTCTCTTCATTTTGGAAAGAATAATCAAGTGGGAGAATAACCAAAAGTTTGATATCAACTACATTTGGTCAAGGACTGTGGTTTGCAATATTGATTGAAGCTTAATGTCAAGAAGATGAAAATTCTCACCAGGAGGCCACTGGTAGCATCGTGGTAGATGAAAAAGAGATTAAGATTATTTAACAATTTAAGGTGCTCGGTTTCACAATCAACACTCTTGGCACCAGCAGTCAGGAAATCAAAGGACGAATTGCATCAGGTAAATCTGCTATCAGGAACTTCTCCAGAGTGCTGAATAACAAGGCCGGATCCAGGCCATGGTCTTCACGATTTCTTGCTATGCATCAGAGAGCTGGACAATGGCCAAGGATAGCAGAAGAAGAATCAATGCCTTTGAGTTGTCATACTGAAAAGTATTGACCATACCATGGACTGTCAAGAAAACAGACTGAAAACTCTTGTCTGGAGAGGGTGAAACCTACATGTCCAATTTATTGGAAGAGATCAATATTTCTTTTCCCATCACAGAGATATTTTTTTAAAGGTTTTACTTTGAGAAAATCTACTGCCAAAGTGAGACAGAGTAAGAATGTTAATAACTAAGGATCCAAGTTCCATTCTTTTAAATTACATCCTATTCATCAGAAAGTTAGACAACGAATAAGGATTCCACTGAATTGATTTGTGTATTTGAATTGCAAATTGGCAAAGAGTACTGAAAATATCACGTGATGCCAAAGATCCACTGTCTTGGAGGAAGGGCAAGCTCGGTGCTCCTCAGAGGCGTGGATGGTGAAACACCCGCTCACATACTTGAGTATATTGTCAGGAGCGGTCAGCCCTTGGAAAGAGACATCCATCACGCTATGAAAGGTGGCTGGTCAGAGAAAGAGAAGAAGACCTTCAGTAAAATGAATTGACACGGTGACTGTAACCATGGACTGAAGCATGGCGGGGATGTGGAGGCTCTGTGGTGCAGGAGAGGGAAAGTTTCAGATCTGTTGCTCATACCGAGGTTATAACTTATAGTTGACTCAACAGCATCTACCAACAAACAACAACATACATGGAAGGAAGGTACACTCTAAGAATATATTTTCTTTTAAAATCTATACTTATTTGTTGTTGTTATTGTTGTTGTGGTTGTTGTTATGTGCTGTCGAGTCAGTTGCAACTCATAGCAACCCTATGGACAATAGCCCTAAACCCTGCTCTATCCTGTGCCAATCTCACTGTCTCTGACACACCTACCCCCATTAACCCAGCGACTGAATCAATCCATCTCATAGAGGGTCTTCCTCTCCTGCGCTGTCCCTCCACCCTTCCAAGCATGACATCCTTCTCCAAGGACCGGTCCCTCCTGGCAACATGTCCAAATTATGTCAGACAAAGCTTTAGAATCCTTGCCTCCAAGGAGCAGCCTGCTTCATCCTCTCTAGGAAGAAGGTGTTTGTTCTTCTAGCAGTTATTTTAGAAAGATTTAAAAAAAATCAGGAATTTAGAAAGGAGGTCATAGAAATTTTGCTGTGTTTTGACACACTGAAAGTTTTCATTTACGAAGAGAAGTGTTATTCCATTTTTTCACTATCAGGAAGCTAAGAACCAGTATTTCCAGAGGATTTATCAATGTTCCCTTCTTTAAAAGACATTCATATTCATACAGCACTTCAAACTTGCTTCAACAGCAGCCATTTTTTCAGCTAGTGCTGATTCCTGGATTGTTGGGTAGGTCATTTACAACAGATTCTCTTCAGAGGAAATTCTTACATAACCTCAGGGAAGCACAGCAGGAGGAGATCCTTTACTCTTTTTAGAGCACATCTAAAGGTGGCCTAGTGGCAAGAAACCCTCCTGCAATCCTGAAGACACACAGTTTGAGTCCACTAGCTGTCCTGTGGGAGAAGGATGGGTAATCTCCTCCAGCAAGAGGATTAACTTCCTTTGAAAACCCACCAGAGGATCAGCTATGGGTCTGTTATGACTCAACGGTACGTAGCAATAACAACAAGGAGCAGCGGTAGCATAATGGTTAAGTGTTTGAGTGCTAATCTAAACGTTGGAGGTTTGAAACCACCCAGTGGCTCCACTGGAAAAAGACAAGTCATTCCTTTCTGTAAAGATTAAAACCTAGGAATCCCTTTAGAGAAGTCCTATTCTGTACCATTGATTTGGAATTGAGAGCTCGTCAAGAAAGAAGGAAGACTAAATCACTCTATGTGACTATATAGTTGACATGAAGAATAGGAGAAACAGAAATAAACTCCTCATGGCTTGACATAAAGGGGTATTTTCTGACTTCTCTATTTTACAGATCTCTAGTTCTTTGCAATGAGTATCAAGGAGGTGGTACTCAAAGCACTAGTATGAAAATCATTTTCTATTTACTTAAAAATTTGTATTATTACGCAAACAGCATTGTGAATTCAAATGCCTGATGTAAAGCGTCTATACAGTGCATACTGCATTTTCTTTTATTTAGAGTAAGTGTGCGACAATCATAGCATAGCAAGAGACATATTCAAAGGCAATCCATCACATTTTTACTTTTCTTCAGAAGGATCTGCTTATCATTTAATTCGTACGTTAACAACAGCAAAACATTGTTGTTCAGTGGACTTCGGCTTTTGGTGACCTCATATGTGTCAGAGTGGCAGATGTATGGACTTCATGTATCTTTTAATGTCTATGATTTTAAAGAAGTGAATCTGAACTTGGTTGCTAAATCCTTCTTCTGTCAATCAGTTGAGTAGATTTAGACTTCAACCTTTCAGTCAGTTGATTGTAAACCATCAGTGTCATGCTCACTCACTGTCACTGCGTTGATTCTGAGTCATATTGACCTACAGAACAGCCTAGAACAGTTTCATTAGACTTCTTAAGACCAGACTCTCTCATCTTTCTACCATAGAAGAGCCAGTGGCCTTGGAATCCTGAGTTTTTTATTAATAGCCCAACACTTAACTCACAAAGCCACCATGGCTCCTTGTAGGTTATGCTCCTTAAACAAGCTCTCTGGGGAACACAACAGAGTCCACAGTAGTATTCACCAGGAAGAAGCAATGTAGAGTCTCAGAGAAGGAATGGAGGTCAGTCCCAAATTAGAAACCTATGAAGTTTGTAAGCTCTCAGTGGTCCTGCAGGAGATGATGGATGGGCCTCCAGTGAACTCAGCCTACTTGATGGGGACACAAACCGGAAGGAGCACAGGAGATGTCTTTTGCATAATGAGTCCACAGAGAAAGAAAAGCATGGAACTGCTGAACCTGCTGAGCAGCCTATAGTTGGTAAGTCTGAAAATAAAAAGGAAACTGTTTCCACTGGGGCATGTAAGGCTCCTTCCCAAAGAGAAATCTTGGAATGCCAGAACAATTCCAACAGCTTGGGCCAGGGTGGTACTTTCAGAATGCAGCTTGTCAAGTTAATTTATGGCTGTGTATAATTGGGTGGTTTCTTTTCCTCTGCAAAGATGAAACAGCCAAACCAAGAGATGGGTATCTCTTCTTATTTCTACTATGGAGATAAAACTCTTATTATTAGTGTGAAGTTAAAAAGCATGTGAGGTGATGGGCAGAGATTAGACTTTTTCACTGTTGAAAAAGTTAAGGGAAAAAAAGGTAGAAGTATTGTAGAAAACTAGGAGATTAATTACTTAAACATTTAAAAGTTAACTCTTGACTTTCACTAGTATGGGAGGCATCACTTCTATTAAATAGTTTCAAGCTTGAGCTCTTTCTCACTACTTTAAATCACATGCTTCTCAATTAAATTCTAGCCATGCAGAAGTATCATTTTTATCATCCCCTTTAAATTGTTCTTTATTCACTCATTATAATAAATAAACTCCAAAAGTCTCAATATCCATGATTAATCAAAACAGATAAACAAAATTAGATTGCTTTTAGATTAAATCATACATCAGGGCCTATAGCAAAGAATATACTTTCAGATAAATGTATTTGTCATAATTATAATATTGAGTTGTGATACTAAGACAATAAACTGGCTGTACAAGTAGCTGTGGTGCTTTCTTCTTCAGAAACTCAAAACTCATGTTCGTCACTGCTGTTTCACAACCAGCTCATAGCTGACGTTCCAGTGGGTTTTCGGAAGCTGTAAATTACACAGGAGAAGATTACCCATCTTCCTCCCATTGAACAGCTGGTGAATTCAAACCAAGTGCTTTGAGTTGGCAGTGCAACTCCCAACATGACTGTCTGTTAATACTCTTGTCAAAAGTACATCGGGAAACATTGGGGGTTGAGTGGTGGACTTCTTGTCCTCAAGGTGGGAGATCCAGACTTGAATCATGTGCAATCACAACTCATCTGTCAATGGAGGGTACCATGGTTATGATGATGAACATATTTCAACATAGGTTTCTAGACTAAGATAGACTCGGGAAAAGGATTGGATGATCCACTTAATTAAAAAAAAAAAAAAAAAAAATGATCCACTTAATTAAAAAAAAAAAAAAAACAAACCACACACACACAGCAAACCAGTCTGTGAAAATCCTATGTATTACAATAACACTATTTCCACCTGGAAGCATGTTGTTCCATCTTGCATGGTGTCACCAGGAATCCAGGGTCAACATGACAATAACTAATAACAATAAGAAGAAAGAACGTCAGCATCTAAGACACCATGATACATGGTGTGTCCTCGATGATGTTGGTACACAGGAAACCAAGTTCCCATGCACAGCTGGCAATGCTTGCTTGTTAGTGACCTCAAAGGTCAGTTGCCTATTAGAGCCTCATATCTACTCAGGGAAAATAGTGATTTCATTAGGTTCTTTGGAAAGTAGGGAAACGTGGTTCAATGCCTGAATACGATGTTTTGGGTATTAGAAAGACAGGGGCTGTGACAATATCCTTGAAATATAGTTAGAACTGGAAATGAATTAACTTTCTACAATTTACCATCTCTTAGATCTCTTGGCGAGATTCCAGGTAGTCAGTTAAAATCAGACTTTATATCTGTTGAATATATTATAGACCACCAATAGAACAGACACATCTGCCTTGGAAGTGTGGCTAGATGTATTTAGAAGCAAGAACAGTGAAGCGTAATCTCAGATACAATTGAGCAAATTATTAGGAAAGGTCAGTCCCTGCAGAAAGGCGTCTTGGTTGGTAAAGTTGAGGATCAGAGAAAAAGAAGGAGATCCTCAGCAGGACAGACTGACACAGTAGCAATAACAAAGGGCTTACGCACAGCAGTAATCATGACAATGACTCGGGATTGTCTTCTTGTTAGTCACCTGCAACTCATAGCAATCACATGCACAATAGCTCTGAACTTTTGTCCTATCCTAAGCCAATCTCACTGTCTCCAGCACCTGCCCCTATTACTCCAGTCACTGTGTCAATCCATCTCATCCAGGGTCTTCCTGTCCTGCGTTGTCCCTCCCCATTTCTAATCATGACGTCCTTCTTCAAGGTCTGGTCTCTCCTGGCAATATGCCCAAAAGTATGTGAGATGGAGCTTCAAATTCCTTTCCTCTAGAGAGCAAGATGATTTTACCCTCTCCAGATCTGTTTGTTTTCTTGGCAATCTATAGACTGTCTAAGACTCTATTTGAGCATCACAATTCAAAGGCATCAATCCTTCTGTTACCCTTAATCATTGTCCAACTCTCTGATGCATAGCAAGTAATTACAAAGATGATGGTCTGGGTCAGGCACACCTTAGTCTCTAGACTGACAACGTTGTTCATTAGCATTTTAGAGAGGTCTCAGAAAGCAGGTTTTCCTAATACAATATGTCTTTTGATTGTGGAGCCAAACAAGCTGACATTGTTGACAACCTCAATCTCTTCTCCATCCATCATACTGCTACCAATTGGCCCAGTGGTGAGAATCGTTGTCTTCTTAATGTTGAGCTTCAATTCATATTGAAGACTACAGTCTCTTCATTGAAAAAAAAGGAAGTTTCTCAATGAAATAGGTTGACATAGTGACTGCAAAAATGGGCTTAAAAACAAAAGAAACCATTCAGGTAGCACAAGGGTGGCTGCATTTAAGAATAACAGAAGAACAATCTATGCTTTTGAACTGTGGTGCTGGAAAAAAGTACTACATATCGCATGGACTGCCAAAATAACAAACAGATACGTCTTGGCCAAAGTGCAGCCAGATGCTCCTTGGAGGCAAAGATGACGAAGCTTCATTTCTCATTCTTTGGACATGTTGCTAGGCCAGGCTATCACTTGGAAAAGGACATCATACTTGGAAAGAGAGGAAGATTCCAATGAGATGGATTGACACAGTGACTGCAGCAATGGGCTCACGTGTGTCAGAGATGATGAGAATGTCACAGGGTTCAGATTTGTTGCTCATAGGGTCACTATGAGTTGGACTAGACTCAATGACATCTAACAACAACAACAACAAAATTCACAAGGGGGAACAGTCACCATCAGTAAGCTCTACATTACCAAACCAATTCCCATAAGGTCAGACATCGCCTCATTGCTCCCACACCGACTTCTACTAATTCCAGCACCAACCATACTATTCTACTACTGTGTCCAAAATCCATTGCAGTGACCACAAAGCACCATAGTTACAGTTATGGGGTTTGTGAAGGAAGTTAATAGATTTCAATCTGGGTTGGTAACAAGATGCAATTCAATCAAGACAACTTTTCCAGAGGACTCAATAGCCCTTTGACCTCCAGCTAGTGTTATGAAGTTCTCTCCTTGTTGTTATGTGCCTCATAGCAACCCTATGCACAATAACTCTGAATCCTGTCCTATCCTGAGCCAATATCACTGTCTCTAACACACCTATTCCCCAGTCTTTGCTTAGTTTGCCAGCAAGCTTGGTTCTGACTCCATGGGGCAGTCCGCCTCATGTTGATCTCCATCCAGTTCTTTGCTAAGATTGCTGGTGTTCTCCCATAGCTCCCAATGTGACCTGCACAAAGTCTCTGGTTCAGAAGGAAGTATGCTGCATTCTCTGCTTATTCTTAATGAGATTCCCACTTTCACTATTTGCTGTTGTTGTTAGATGATGTTGAGTTTACTATAACAACAAATCTGAACCACGCCCTATATTCCACCATATTTACAAACATTCTTCTAGGTGGTATAGCACTGGTCTGTGCGTTGCTGTACAGAGGTAACTCATGGTTGCTGTGATGCTGAAGCCTGTGACAGTGATGTGTCAATCGTGGTAATGGGCACCCATGGTGGAGAGTGTTGGCTGGGGCTTCCCGACTAAATCAAGCCTGGAAGCAGGAGCGGCGCCCACTTCCAAAATGGCTTGCCTCTGGAAACTCTATGTACAAACAGTGCTCAGGCTGTTCGTTCATAGGGTCGCTATGAGCCGTCTACGACTCGACGGCATTAAACAACAACAACAACAATATGCTTAAGTCCATTGCTATAACCCAATTTAAACTTGCGGGGGTGAGAAAAACTGATCAGTCCCATAATTATTAGCCTATGCACACCCTATTTTATGTTTCCCACCTAGTCATGTGGTTCAAGTTAAAGCTGACGTCAGGAAAGCTATTATGATCCATAAACCATGACACCCCAGCACAGACCACGCAGTGTTTTGCATATAGAAACACATTGCCAATAACTTACCCCCAGCAGGTTTTCAGAACTGATTCATAGTTGATCCTCCAGCAGGTTTGTTGAGAAAATAGATTGTGCAGAAGGAGATTGCTTCTCTTTCATCCCACAGAGCAGCTGGTTGATCCGAACCATATGCTTTCGGCAACACAGCTCCTTACCGCTCGGCCGCCAGAGTTCCTATTCATCAGGAGTTAGCTACTGCTTTATTTTTATTTTGTCAAACCAATTTTCAAAAACAGATAAAGCAAATGAACTAATAAAATCTACTTTAAACAGCGCCATTTCTGGACCGAGTACTTTTCATTTCACTTTTCTCCCAAAGAACCAAGGTACATGAAGCAGGCGAAGATAATTGGCTGTTAATCAAAAACTCATAAGATCAAACACACCTGTTTTTGTAAGGGGAAAAGAAAGATTTGGCAGTGTGTTCCTGTAAATATCATTGGCTAGGAAACCCAGTGAGCTGATTCGACTTAGGCCAACAGGGTCGATTATGAGCCAGACTCAACCATATGACTTAAAACAACAAGGTTATTCATGCGCCAGAGCCACGAATGTACTGTTGTTGTTCATTCTGATCGTACTTTGAAACCAGACGAAACTCATTGGCTTTTGATCTTGGACCGAGGATTTACTGAAGGTGTCCGTCAACACTGTGAAGCACTGTGATGACAGCAAGGCTTTGCTGTCCAGCAATGTCCAAGGCTTAATAATAATAACATCATTTCTACCGGTAGCATTATGATGCTGATCAAAAGTGCAGACTAATTTAGCATCTCACTGTCTATTTAAGACGATTCATTTAAAGAGAACACAGAAAAAAAATGACAATTTTTCCTTTTTGTCCAAAAAGTCGAAAATGACATTTTGAAAATAGCTTATGCTTTAAGAACTTTGATATATTCAGCACTAAAGTCGGTCTAGTGGGCTAGGGGGAAAAAACGGTAAAATAAGATGTCTTTTCAGCTGGCGAAATAATCATGGGTTTATCTGTGTTCTGGGGCAGTACCTTGACCATACCTTGCAAAAAAAAAAAATTGTCTTTAGTTCAATAGCGAGTAATTACTCATTACAAAATCTGTGGCCTAATAAGATGCCACAACAAATGTACAAGGTTTAGTTCTTCAGTTCAGAGGAGGTTGCAGTAAAGATAGCAACCACTCTCCCTGGTTGCTCATATGGCCTGTTATCAAACTCTCCAAAAATTCTCTAGACCACCCAGACCTTCACTGGACCTTGGTTTCCATTCTACAACCTCACCTTCTATTAGTCTTCTATCATTTGGAGACCATCTGGACAGTGATAAATTCATTATGCAAAGATTAAAAAGAATTCTTCCTTATCTAGAAAATGCCAAGCACACACATTTTTCTTTTCTAGCATTTTCCTATCACATGGGTAAGAGGGGAATAGCAAATATAACCTCTGCATTGATATCACAGTACAAATCTCTACAATAGCATTTTACAGTGACTTTGTTGGGGGGGAAACTCACACCAACTTATTGTCTAGGAGTTAAGTTATTCTCTAGTCCTATGATTTAGATATGCTTTATAGAACTTGGGAAAATGAATAAAATAACAGATATTTTTTGGACTCATTTCCTATAGGATATGCAAGAACCCATACAGGGCTTACTTTCTAGGGCAATCAATTTTAAGCTAGTGTAGGCACTCTGGTATTAGGGCATCCATTTACTATCTGTTAAGCTTTTGCTCTGTGGACTGCAATGCTATTATTGTTGTTAGATGCCACAGTGTCCACTAGAGCTCCTAACAAAACATCCCAAGCATTGTCCTGTACAGCACCATCTTAACAATTGACACCACAAGCAAGCCTATTGTTTCAGTAACCGTTTAGATCCATCTCGTTGAGAGCCTTTCTCCCTTGCACCAAACTCTCTACTTTTCCAAGTACAATTTCTCTTCCCAAGGACCTTCTACCCATATGTGAGAAAAAGTTTCACCATCATTTCATTTTAGGAGCACTCTTGGACTTCTGCTAAGATAACTTTGCTTGGGTTATTTTGCTGTCATTTGTTTTGCAGTCAATGGTATATTCAATCCTCTTCTTCAACAGCACAATTTAAAGACATCAGTCTTTCTTTGGTCTTCCTTATTCATTGACTAACTTGCATATGAAACAATTGAAAAATATCTTTACTTGAGTCAAATACTCTTTAGCCTTTAACATCCTTGTTATTTAATACTTGACAGCAGTCTTTCAAAGCACTTAGTTCAATATAGCACATCTTAAAAAATATAGCACATCTTTTGATTTCTGGACTGGTAGAACTATATAAATATATTTGATCAGGTGAACACAGAGTAAATTAAACTTTAGTTTAGTGGATATTACAAATTGAATTGTGTCCTTTCCAAAATATACACTAAATTCCTGGGCCTTGCCTGCATGATTCTGTTTGAAATAAGAGGGGGGTTTTTTTATGTTGTTGTTGTTAAATGCCATCGAATCACATCTGACTTATAGCTAAATCTCCAGCATGTTATCAGTGTCTATAAATAACACGCCGTTCTATCCTGTGCCAACCTCACTATCTCAAACACATTCATTCCCACCACTCCACTCACAGAATCGACATACAGGATAGAACGGCATTTGGAGCTCTTGTACATAGGGTTGCTATGAGTCGCAAATGACTCGATGGCACATAACAACAACAACAACAACAACAACAATAAATAACACAGGAGGAGATTTTATTTTTTCCACTTATGGAGCATATAGTGGATATTAACCACCAGCCTTGGGGTTGGCAACACAGCTCCTTATCACTAGGTCAAGGGTATCATAGGTCAAGGTATGGTGGGTCCTAAACGTAATCCCTTCTGAGTGTAAAAATGACACAAAAGACACACACAGGTAGAAACCAGGTTAGAAACCCATTTACAAGCAAAGGAACACCAATAATTGTCTATAGATACTAGCACTAGGAAAGTAGCTACAGAAGGTATCAACATAGTTATGATCATGATTTAAACTTTTAGCCTCTGAAACTGTGAGATAATAAATTTGTGTCTTTTAAAGAAGCCCACTGGTTCTATTACTCCTATAGCACCTGTAGAAAATCAAGGTAAACAAAGAAACAACCAAGCAAAAAACACTACTCTCAAATTGGTTTCAACTCATAGAGGCCCTCCATCAAGTTTTTCACATTGTAAACCTTATGATAGAAGACCAGCCATCTTTATCCCGTGAAGCAACTGATGGATTTGAACTATTGGCCTTTAGGTTAGCAGTATAACAATCTACAGAATTCATTACAAGGGCTGCTTACCAAACTAAAAGTATAGGTTTAATATTCAAGGAACTTAGAAAACAAGAAAAATCAGTAATTAGTGTATGAGTGCTGTGAAAATAATAGAGATACATAAAGTCTCTATTTGTTCTTTTTTGAGGATACAAAGGCATTTAACCATGTGGATCATAACAAACTATAGCTAACACATGGGAATCCCATAATACTTACATCTACTCCTAGGAAATCTATACCTAGACCAAGGAGTTGTTGTCTGAATGGAGTAATGGACTACTGCATGATTTAAAATTAAGTATTGTTTAGGGTTATATCCTTTCTCCATACCTATTCAATCTATGTGCTCAGCAAATCCTTCAAAAAACTGGATTATATGAAGAAAATGTGACATCGGGTTGGAACAGCCTTTATTATGTAGATGATGTAACCTTGCTTGCTGAAAGTTGGAGGACTTGAAGTGCTTGTTGCAAACAATCAAAGACTTCATCACAATACCAAGAAACCAAAAGTGGAGAAAAGATTGAAGTTCTCAACAATTTCATCTTGATTATATCCAAAATCAGTACCTTAGCACCGGCAGCCAGGAGATCAAGGCATGTATTACACTGGAAAAATCTACTGTCAGGAAACTTTCCAAATTACTGAGGAACAATGATGTCATTTTGAAGACTAAGATGCTCCTGATTTGGGCCATGGCCTTTCAATCACTTACTCTGCTGCTGAGAACTGAACAATGAATAAGGATGACATAAGAAGAGCTGTGGTGCTGGAGAAGAGTACTAAGTATTCCAAGGACAGCTAGGAGAATAGTTGTCTTGGGGAAAGTACAGCCCAAGTGCTTATTAGAGGGAAAGATGTGAAGCCATTAGATAGGCTATTCTTTGGAAAAGAATACCAAGTTTGGAATGGTGGAGGGGTTAGCAAGAAAGATGACCCTTCAAGCAGACAGATTGGCACAGTGACTGCAGAAATGGCCTCAAAGAGGTAAGAGGTGATGAGGATGGCACAGGCTAGGACAAAGTTTAGATCTCTTGTTCATAAGGTCATTATTAGTCATACTCAAGGGCACCTAACAACAACAATAAAAGGTAGGGGTGGCAGATGGGTAGGAGTCAGAACAATCACTCCAAGTGAATGGATGTAACTACAGCAAAAGTTGAAGGTGCTTGTTCAACTAAAGCAGATAAGTTTGTGAAATGTGTGTAGGGATCAGACTCAGAATTGTATGTTAAATGATGTGAATTTAATCTTGCAGGAAATAATGAATAACTGATGGGAAA
>NW_006399764.1:6389244-6398944 GCF_000299155.1 Elephantulus edwardii | reverse complement strand
GGGTCAGCTATGAGTTGTGTCCGACTCGATGGTACACAACAATAACAACAACATACATAAAATATAATATTTCATATTAGGGCTCATTATTCAACTATCTCTTTTTATGACCACACAATCTGGGTTTAGATATGGTTTAACAGGTTGAGCACTGATTATATGTCATTAGCTATCATCTAATAGTTTGTTTTGTTAATAAAATTTTTATTTTATGAACATTTACTTACGAAGTTCACATACATGATTTTCCACACTGGATCTTTCCCATTTCCTTTACTCATCCCTCCCTCTACTCATCTAATTCTGCGACACTATGATTACTCCCTCCTCCCTCACCCCCATCGCCACCTTCACGCATCGCCATTCTCATCCCTCTCTTTCTACACTAGAAAGAGTAAGTAACTTCTTGTAGGTCATGAAGAAGTAGAAAGAGTACACAAAACTTAGTCAACCTCACTCGAAAGACCTCCATGTTGTGTTTTTATTTTCAAGTTGTGTTGTTATTTCCACTATAAAGCTCTAAGTACATGTTCAACTATGGTAAACAAGGCTGAGAAATGTGTGGGCAGTATATACCCTGTTAAAATCTTAATCGCGTGCTAAGGGATTTGGGTTTAATCTAGAAATCAATAATGAATCATTGGATGAGTATAAATTTATATCTTTAAATTTCAGATATCTCATTGATGAAAGTGAACAGAGTTTCTACTTAACAGAAGAGTTAGAAGGCTAAAATTGAAATATACCTTAAAATATTTATAAGATCTCAAATTTTACAAAATATTATTTGATATAGAAAATATCTTCTACATTTATGGCAGACAGCAAAAAATAATTAGTCTTCATCCCATTTTTTTACAATCCTTGGAATGCAAAGGACTTGGACACAACGGGAAAATGTTCTATTATGAATTGTTCAATAAAGTCTGGGTTTTTTTCTGCATAGGGACCTTAATTTTTTTAATTACTGAATTAGGATTAAGAAGAATAACAACATTCTACCAGACTTTCCCAATAGAAATCTAGTTAATGATACAAATATTCAAGCTACACACAAAATTGTTAATCCTCTAGCAGCCATGTTAAGGGAGTTCTGGTGGCCTCATGGCAAGAAGCTGCACTGTAATCCTGAAGGAATGTGGTTCAAGGCCACCAGATCCTCTGAGGGAAGAAGGATGTGCATTCTCCTCCCGTGCAAATAACTGCCCCTGAAAACCTGCTGGAGGGTCAGCTATGAGTTGGCTATGATTCACAGTACAACCACAGTAGCCATGTTAGGAAAAAGTAAAAAGAAATGGGTAAAATGTACGTAACAACATCTTCTTTTCAAATATTATTATCATTTCAGCATATAAATTTAAACACTTAATGATTTTATGTAATCATTATAGCATTCATTACTGATCTTCTTATATTTTCCCCGTTCTAAGTCTTTAGAAATCTTTTTTAGAGTTTACGTATAAAGTGCATCTTAGTTCAGGCGTACTACTTCTCAGCCAAAAAGTAGTGTGCTCTGGTGACTACTGTATTAGACAATGTAGCTCTATGAGATTGACAACAGCCTGAGAAAAATTCTGTAATAAAGACACTCCTAAAAAAAGAATCTTCTGTGCTGAGAGTAGAAGATAAATCAGACCAGTTAATATCTCTTAGCAAGTTTACACACATACATACACACACACACACGGGACATAAGTTATGAAGCAAGGTCAATAGAATTCAAGAAAGACACAGAAAGAAGGCAATGATTCAAATCCATTAATAAGCAGGCAGGAGCATACAGAGAAGTGAGAACAGTAGCAATAACAGCACCAACTATAGACAGATACAGACAAAGAGAAGTTGAATCAATATATTCAACAACATGACATTTGGCTAGGATGGTTGCTATTTAATCTAACATGTCATTTTAGTTCTGTCAATGTAGCTTCTGAATAAGTTTTCTGTCCTCTTTCACCACTGTATTTCCTTTCCATAAACTTCCATCATCTCTGTATGTATTCTTGCCAACATAAAGCAACTTTATTTTGCCTTCAACTGTCCCTGCCAGTTAATTTATAGAGTACATCTTCCTCTGGTACTAGGAAAAATATAAAATCAACAACTTTCCCACTTCTTTTATCATGGTAAGATGATAAATTGGACAGTCCTTTTAAGTTGCAAAATCAATTCTTATTTTTAAGATAAAAATACTGTTGGTAATTCAGCACCTAAATTATGTGAAAGAATAGTGTCTCTCAATTGATGCAGAAAAAGTATTTGATAAAATCCAACACAATTTTCTAACAAAAACTCTCAGCAACTTAGAAAAAGAATAAAAATTCTACATGCAATGCTGTTGGAAGGGAATACAGAGTGACTGCACAGACAGAATTTGCTAACACTGAAGCATTTTGGGACATAGCATACGATCAAGAAACAATGAAGGAAGTTCAAGCTACACTGAAGGCACTAGCAAAAAAAAATTCCGAAGAATTGATGAAATACCAATTGAACTGTTTGAACAAACAGAAGCAGCCCTGGATGTGCTCACCAGTCTATGCCAAGAAATTTGGAAGACATTTACCGGGTCAACTGAGTGAAAGACATTCATATTTGTTCCCATTCCCAAAAAAAGAAGATCCAAGACAATGTGGAAATTATCAAACAATATTAAAACCTCAATCAATAAAACTGTGTAATATCATCCAAAAGTGGCTGGAACAATACATCAACACAGAACTAATTAAAATTCAACCTGGTTTAGAAGAAGCCATGGTACAAGGATATCATTGCTGATGTCAGATGGATCATGGCTGAACAGAGATAACGCCTTAAGGATGTTTATTTGCTTTCTTTTGACTTTGCAAAGACACTTTATTGTGTGACTCATAAGAAATTATAGCTAATATTAAGGAGAATGAGAATCCCAGAACACTTAATCACATTCATGCAAAACCTATGCTTAGAACAAGAAACTGTCATCTGAAGAGATCAGTGGAACATTGCATATTTTAAAATCAAGAAAGGCGTGCAGCAGGTATTTTCTTTTCTTCATATCTACTGAAATTGTATGTTGACCACATCACAAGAGAAGGTAGAGTTTATGAAGAAGAGTATGGCATCAGGAACAGAGGAAGGCTCATCAAAAGCCTGCATCATGCAGATGACGCAACGGGCTCCAATGTGGTAAAGATGATGTGGACGACACAGGCTAGGACTGGGTTCAGATCTGATGTCCCGAAGGTCACTATGCATCAAACTTGTCTCGAAGTCAGCTAACAACTGCAAGAACGTGGGCAGTTGATTTTTCATTAAGGGTGAAAGGCTTTTCAGTGCAGAGAGACAGTACCTTTAACAAACCATCCTTGAAAAACTAGTTGTTTGCTTGCAGAAAATGGAATAGGAGTTATGCATAACAACATACAAAAAAAATCTAATTCAAAATGCATCAAAGATGCTAATTTTAAAGATGAAACTCTAAGTTATGGAAAATATTATTCAGATGAAACTATGGGATATAATTAATCTCAGTAAGGGCTTACTAAACACGACTATAAAAAAAAAATGTTTAGGGAGCTCTGGTGGCCTAGTGGCAAGAAGTTGCGCTCATTAATTCAACAAGTAAAAATAATACCGCTTTATTTTTTTTTTCATGAACAAACACTTCGTTGAACAGGACATTCAAGCAGCCAACACACACACACACACACACACACACACACACACACACACACACAGAGCTTACAATCATCATCAAAGAGTTCCAGAGACATCATTACAAAATCAGAGAACAGCAAATGCTGGCAAGGCTACAGAGAAATTAAAACCTGCTTCACTGATGGTGGGATTGTGATTTGGTACAACATTATGAAGACCATCATGGCAATTTTTCAAAAAGCTAGAAATAGAAATACTTTACATTGTGGCAAACCTAACTCCATGGTCCATAAACTGTTGTGCCCTATGTTACTCTTGTTGTGTGTCATTGGGTCAGTTTTGAATCACAGTAACCCTACGTGCAAAATATCAAAACATTCCCTTGTCCTGTACTATTCCCAAAATCATGTTGGTTGAGCCCATCACAACCTATGTGTCAGTGCTCATTGAGCTTGTTCTTATCGCTAACCCTCATCTGTACGAGGCATGAAATCCTTCCACAGGCTCTGTTCCCTCCTGATAATATGTCCAAAGCATCTGAATCCTCAAGTGAATCCTCACACATCCTTGCTATTAAAAAGGACTCTGTAAGTCTTACAAAGTCGATTTGCTGCCTCTTCTGACAGTCCATGATATGTTCAATATGCTTTGCCAATGTAATAATTGAAATGTACTCTATCTCCTTACATATCCTTAGTCACTGTCGAGTTTTCATATGTGGTGAACACCGAAGCTCAGGCGAGGCACAGCTTAGACACAAAAGTGCCATATTTCCTTTTATAAAATTTTAAAGAGGTCTGCTCTACTATCAGAACTCTGGTGGCCTAATGGTAAGAAACTGCGCTGCAATCCCAAAGGCAAACAGTTCATATTCACCAGCTGTTCCACAGAAGGATGGACAATCTCCTCCTCTATGATTAACTACCTCCAAAAACTTGCTGGAGGGTCAGCAATGGGTTGAGTCCAACTCAACTGTATACAACAACCATTAACAGAAAAAACTAATAAGAAATTTATCCACAAATAGAAGCAATCTTTAATCCAAGATTAAAGTTAATCTTCTTTAACAAAAAAGGAGAAGAAAGGAAAAAGGAAGTAAAACCTAATAAATTGGTGAGCTGATAAAGGGGAAAAACAATGTATAATAAGGGGGAGGTTAGACATTGTAATAAATTAACATTAATACAAGGCAATCAAGGTTATACAACAAGAAGTCCTAATTACTTTATGAAAATCAATATGATTGGTAAATTTTCACTAGTAATAATAAAAGAAGAGAAAACATAAAATAATAATATAAAAAATAATAATAAAAAACAATAATAATTTAAAAAGTAAACCGATAACTTGGATAAATGCAAAGACCATATACAATAGATTGATTAGGCATTGCAATTAATGAATTAACATTGCTTCTTTACATTGCTATTGAAATTGATTAATTAGAGACTTCGGCCCGCCTAGTGGTAAGAAGCTGTTCTGCAATCCCAAAGGCATGTGGTTGGAATCCACTAGATGCTTACAGGGAGAAGGAGGGGCAATCTCCTCCTGTACCACTTAATGTCTCAGAAAGCCAGCTATGGGTCAGCTACGGGCTAGCTGCCACTCAACAACACACAACAGCGGTAACAACAACTATAATTATTTAGAAAAAGAAAAAATGTGCTCTAGTGGCCTAGTGAGTAAGAAGCTAGCAACACAAGAGGAGATGGTTCAAGTCTGTCCGCTACACCAAAGGAATATAGACAATTTCCTCTGCTACTGACACCCCTTGAGAATCTGCTGGAGGGTTAACGATGAGTCGGTGCCAATTCAATAGTACACAACAACAACAACAGTCACGCAATACAATATTATGAATGACCCAATTAAATTGTAAATATAATATTATGAAATGATGTGTAAAAGCATGAAACCCCCCTAAGATTTGTAAACTCTCAAACATAAAAATTTAAAAATCAAAGATAACTTTGTTATAGATTTTCCAAATGTATTACATCATTTAATGTCTTGACTCCTACTTCCATAAGTGCAACCAGGCTGATTTATGGAGGCAAAAATGGCAAAATTTCATCTCACATACTTTTGGAGACCTTCTCAGAAAGGACTGGTCTTTAGGAAAAGACATCTTTATGTCAAGGAAACATCTTCAGTGTTGTATTGGTTTAAGCATTGAGCCCCTAACCAAAAGGTTACAATCCACCAACTGGAGAAAGTTAAAAGATAATACTGAGAATTACACAAAAATAACAGATGATTTAGGTAAAAAGTACATGTTCAATTTTACAACAGTAATAACCTAATTGACATAGATTAATCTATGTACTAATCTATCTAGATAGATAGATAGATGAGCATGCTTATATATGTGTAAGCAATCACATATGAATATACATATGTGCATATATATGACAAAGTCAGAGAGACAAAGAGTCAGAGGAGAGGAAACAGCAAGAGATATTCACTGAATGAAAAAGACACTGGCTCCTTAGGCTTTGCCAAGTGTTTGCAAAAGACCCTTTCTTTCCTTGTCACTTTGTGATGCATTTTCTATACCCTCTTTCCTGTTATGGTTGAAGATCTAGGATCTGTAGTTCACGAAACATGGGCAAATACATTTGACAATATTTGAACCCTTAAGAATGTGAGAGGTAACTCATTGACATCCTGTGACGTACTTTCAGTTTGCTGCTGTTGAAGTTTTTTAACCTTGCCATGGTTAGAGCCATTAACCTGTGTGAGCTAGACATATCTTCCTGTATTGGAAATTTCTAAGGGGGTCAGAATATTGAAAATCCCTTGGCTGAAGGCTGGGGTATATTCCTAAGGTTTACCTTTGGTCTCTTAGTGACTTTCTTTTTCCGTGATTGATAGATCTCTTCTAATTGACTCATTCTACAGTTACACATGCTAATAGATCAAATCAAGTTACCATCTGAGCCCCTTTATATATTGTTACTGTAACTTGAACATCCTTCTTATAGGCCATATGTGTTTGCTTTTAAAGATTAGCTCTTAAAATAGAATTCCTTTTCTTATGTTCTAATTTTTGGATAACTCTTTATTATAACTCTTTATTATATCTTTCATATACTCTGGAAACACAAAGAGTTAGCTTTGAGAAGTTATAAGCAAATTTCATGGCAATATGCTTGTTGTTTTTAGTACTTTGCTCTTTCTGTTCTGCATGTTAAGAACCTGATGCTTAGAGACACAATTTCTAAAATGTGCTAATAAGCAAATCATGAATATTTAAACTTGTGCTGAGAAGAGTGGCTTATTATGTCTCTTCCCCTTGACTCTGCCCTCAAATATGCCATATTTTCAAACTCTGGTTCACTGCTCACATCGAATTGAATGACCAATTCATTTCCACATGAGCTATCATCTTAAAATGCAACTGAATACTGTGGCTTTGATAAAAAAAGATTTTTTAAAAGAAATTCATTTTTAAGCTATGAAACTTGCAGTGTTTGCAAATAAATTCACAAATGGGAGCATGAGGAGTACATATAGATTAGAAGACTAGTTTTCTAAGCAGATTTTAATAATTGCATTTTTTTTCTCTCTGTTCACTAATTGTGAGATCTCTCTGAAAAGGCTAGAACTATCTTCACAATGCATCCTGGGCTTCCCAGACGTGAGCTCTTAACATGCCTACTATAACGCCGAATGAGTCATAATTAAACTCCATGAAACCCAACTGCACCTTTCAGAGGGCACAGTGTCCAGAAGAAGGAAAAATTAAACAGAGACATCAAGATAACTTTTCTGATAATTCAGATGAAACACATTGCTGTCATGTTAAATCAGGTAATTTAGGCATGAGTGATAGTATTGAATCTCTACAATAATTGGGTGTCATAATTCTCCACGTATGTTTTACAGATAGGTGCTGCAAAAGAACCCTTACTAGCTGAAGTGACTTTTTTTGTGAATCCAAATCTGAACTGAAGTTTAAAAGAGGAGTTTAATCTAAGAAATGTGCTATTATTGCAAAATGTCACTTTTTATTTAACTTAACAGTAAGTGGCAAGAAATAAAAATGAAAGTAACAAAAGGGGTATTCCATCACACGGTAGAATACTACACAACACACAAGAGCACTGTAAACTATAACCTAACTTGCGAGGGACTGGAGAGCACTATGCTGAGTGAACTCAGTCCCACAAGGACAAATATTGTATAAAATCATTATTGTAGAATGAGTATAATGATCCAAGGGGCATAAGAGAGAGTAGAAGCAGAGGGATAAGAATGCATAGTGGGAGGGGGATTAATCATGGAGTTGTACAATTTGATGGGTTGGGAGTGAGGGAAATTGGAAAAATCTGTTCTTGAAAACAATATATTTGAATTTTATAAATAAACTAGTTGCTGTTGTTGATTGCTTTTGAGTGGAGCATAGCAATCTTATGAACAAAAGGCCTGAAGCCCCTCTACAACTACTGACATTTATCCAAGTTCATAGAGTTTCTGCAAAAAAAAAAAACCAAAAAACAAAACAAACAAAAAAAATTAAAGTAGCTTAAGGGTAAAGAGTTGTGCTGCCAACCCAAAGGCATATGGTTTGAATCTATGAGCTGCTCCATGGGAGAAAGATGGACCAACCTCTTTGCCTGCAATTTTCTGCCCCTGAAAACCCCCTGGAGGGTCAGCTGTGGGTTGGTTCTGACTTGATGTTACATGACGACAACAGCAATCTTTACTGAGGGATTATTACTACTGCCAGTTTTTGTGGTAAGAAAGCTACATGGAATATCATGTACATGTAAATGACCATGATAGATGTGATATAATATGATCCCTTCATGCCTCCGAGATGGTTCTAATACAGCGTTGGCCTACCTCCTTAAAATTCCATGAAAGCCCATGAAAGGAGCCAACGAATAGTTGACAAATGACTTAAAGGAAATCTCTAGAACAATAAGTCAGAATTCTTAACATCAATAGGACCATAATATTGTTCTCATTTTTTTTACATTAAAAATACTGGCAATTGTGTTTGCTAGATATTTATCTCTTATCTGCAGTCTAGCAGACTTTTTGTATCTTGGATACATCCTACAATTGGTCTCTATTCAGTACTTTTGCTCTTGAAAGTCTTCCAAATGCCTTTAATTGTGGTCTTTAAATCTTCTCTTTGTCTCATTGGCAGTGCACGTGTTCTGAACGCAGTGAATAAAATAGATACCGATCTCATAGCCCTTGACGTTATTATCACTGTCTCCTTTCCTATACATAATAAATAAATTAGAGAATGTTGGAGCCTTTAAATTAACAAAAGTTTAATAAAATCTTATGATCTCCTTTGTCCCTGTCTTGGCTGGCACTGCCTTTTGAGTCAGGTATCAATAGATAAATCAGCATC
Organism: Elephantulus edwardii; assembly: GCF_000299155.1. NCBI lineage: Eukaryota > Metazoa > Chordata > Mammalia > Macroscelidea > Macroscelididae > Elephantulus > Elephantulus edwardii. Next base: position 6,389,934 of record NW_006399764.1, on the reverse strand, counting down.
CAATGCATGATTGTAATGTTATGATGGGAGAGTGGTCATTAAGAGGCACCTCCTTAAACAGACAACTAGCCCCATGAGCCTCAAGAAGGCATGCAATATTTTTTCCAGGGTTGATGAGAAAAAGCTACCAAAAGCCCCAGGAATTGAGATGAAGTTGATGGTCCTTAGCCATTAATTCCCTTAACCTAGAGTATCAAACACAAACTCTTGGCTTGTCACATTATACCATTATTATCTTGAAAACATTTCAATGAATTTAGTTTCGCTTATAGAGCCACCAAGTGCCTGTGGATAGAAAGAAGAAAAAGCTTAAAGGTTAAACCCATCACCTATGTAAAAATTGAACTGAAATTGAACAACCCTTTACCACTACCAGTGCACAAGACTTTAGATTCTTTTACCTGATTAATATAAAGTTGTAATGGGCAAGATTTGAGAAATGTAACACTAAGAGGTTATTTTTAATTTTTATATTTCTTTTCATTAAAGCATTCTTTGACAATATCCTTATTTTTGTTTGACTTTTCCACCTTCCTTTGCCCCATACAGACAGAGAAAGGAAGATATTTTGTTAAAATTTTCCGAGACATTTCTACCTGAATATGAGAACCTCTGTCAAAGGAAGCAGAATTTGGGCCTGAGGTGGTTTCCTTCAGCCAAAGAAGATCTCTGTCCATGAGACAGCAAATT
>NW_006399764.1:6348174-6389074 GCF_000299155.1 Elephantulus edwardii | reverse complement strand
TTAAATTTTTTTTAAATTTCATTATTGTTTGTGTGTGTACCATCAAACTGGATCTGACTGGTACAGGAGGAGATTGTCCCTCCTTCTCCAGCAGAGCACCTGGTAGATTCAAACTGTGTACTTCTGGGATTGCAGTGCAGCTTCTTGCCCCTAGGCCACCAGAGTTCCCCAAAAGACAGTCTACTTTAAAGATCTGGAATTGTTAAAAAGACAGACATGGAAAGTATATCTCTTAGCAGCTGAAATGTATCACTAGGAGTAAAAATTTTACCCCAGAACAACTTTAAAAGTCAGTCAACTCAATTCTCTTGCATTGTTTTTATTAAGCCTTTGTAGCATTTATCAAAAATAAGGGGTATTTCCCTTTTTAAATGACCTCAGGAGTCTGTCATTCACATTCAGCTGATGAGGAAAGGTGAAGACAGAAACATTAACTTTTCTGAGATCACCTGGCAAATTCGGATAGGCGGGTGAGCATAAACACAGCCAAATTCCTCACTTGTTTTCTGGCCATCCTTCCAACTGATCTGAAAACCATATAATGCTTTGTTAGCAAGCTATCTGGCTAGTCCTTAGACTATTTAATCTTAATCAAAAACGGAAGATAGAGTCTGAAAGAGAGAAACGATAACAGATAATTGTGTGTAAAGAGTGACTTTTATTTGGTCCAGAAGACTTCAGTGAGACCATAAGCCGTGCCAAAGACGATCCTGCTGCCTAGAAGGGGGAGGGAATGTGATTTCCAGATTAAGATCTCTTCGGATTGTTCAGCCTTGGCTGACAGTACAAAAATTTTCAATGTAATACATCTACACTACCCAATTTTTACTGCTTTCTTTGTTAATATCTTTGCCACCAATAAAGCAGTGATGAATGACATGCCACTGAAAGAAATAGTTGTTGCAGCTGAGAAAAATGAAGAGAAAGAAAGAGGAGATAGAAAATGGCAGAGAAGTGGAACAGAAGAAGTGAGAATAGTTACAGAAGATTGTCTACAAATAGAGATGAGAAGTTTTACCCAAACTTCATGATTGTTTTAACAAGTTTGGCTTTTTCATTTAAATATCTTCCTGTCAGTACACCTCCGTTTTTTATTTTCTTCTCGCATTACATATCTATAAGGCTGGGTTTTTTTTCCCCCCAAGGAATTTAAAGAGGTAGTGAAATTGCATTTGAAGTAGTTCTTTATAGGATGAAAAAAGTCATTGCTATTTGCAGTTGACATACCGTCTCCTACATGCAATAGAACGAAACATTCCCAGAGCCGGCGCCATCCTCAGAATCACTACTATGCTTGAACCCACTGTTGTAGCTGTGGTTGTCAATTCAGTATTCTGAGAGAAGGAAAGAAATAGATGAGGAAGAGGGCATTAGAATGTGCTTCACTAGCTGCTATTGTTTATTGAGGCTGAAGGGAGCTCTGGTGGCGTAGCGACAAGGTCCTGTGCTGCCAAACCAAAGTCGTGAGTTTCGAATCCATCAGCTGCCCAAGGGAAGAAGGTTCTCCTCCCATGTGATTTCCTGCTTCTGAAAACCCACTGAAGAGTCAACAATGAGTCAATTCCTACTAAAAACCACACAAAAATAACATTGCAGACCTACCACGGAGGTAGATCTCCTACTAATGGAGATCTGATGGCTTAGTGGCTTGTGGGTTGGGATACTAGGTGAAGGATCAGCAATTCATATCCATTAGTCACCGTTCTCCTTACAGCCCTAGACACCCAGTGGATGGTCAATATGAGTTGGAGTTGATTCAATAACAATGAGGTGGAGTTTTCTTTCCCCTATGTGTTAAGAACTCTCCTACTTAGGGGGGAAAAAGGAGGGAGGGAGAAGCCACAGTCTTTGCAATTCTGTGCTATGTGTCAGAACACTGGAAAATGACTAGGGATGATAGAAGGAGAATTTATGTCTTTGATCTGGGTGTTGGAGAAAAGTATTGAATATACTATGGACTGCTAGAAGAACAAACAGGTTTATCATAGAGAAGGTGACATCATACTTGGGAGGTTGGAGGGACAGCACAGGAGAGGATGAGCCTCGAGGAGGTGGATTGATTCAGTGATTGGAGTAATGAGGGTAGATGTGTCACAGACAATAAAATTGGCACAGGATAGAGCAGGGTTTAGGGCATACAGAGGGTCAATGAGTCACAAGTGACTCGACAGCGCAAAACAACAACAACAATAAGTAGTCTCCTAAGAAATTCATGTGGTACACTCTGTAGCACGTTGCACTAATAACCAAGCAGTTGTGTCTGCAGCAATTCAAAACCATCAGCCTGTCTCACGGGATGGATATGAGCATATCCTCCTGTTTAGACATGAGCATTGGAAACCCAATGCAGAGTTGCTATGTGTCGTAACCAACCCAATGACAATAATTCCGAGTTTTGAAGCAGTCTCATGGACATTTTTAGATACATTGCCTGACTTTTAACTGTTTCATAATATTTCTCAATCACTATCCATGGAACATAGTCTTCTTTCTCTCCACCTCTCTCTGCTTCTCGCTCCTCTGAGAAGGACTAATCAGGAAGACCAGATATGTCACAGGTAGCCTTTACAGTTTTTGACCTGAAGATGTCTCCTGCACTAGGCTTTACCTCTTTGACTATAAATTCCTAACACAATTTTTTGTCAATTTTCATGGGACCTTGGGCTTATCCAGGGAATCTACTCATGGCTGCAAATCACCTAGCCTTCTTCTTGGATTAGAGAAATTAAGAAGACACATGGTCAGATTCAGGTCTTCACAACATGAGAAAAATAAAATATCTCTAGATAAAAGAAAGTAAACCTATCTTTCTAGTACATCTTCTCCTGTTACGATTTACAGTGTTTGAAACCCAATGGAGAGCTCTGGTGGTCTAGTGGTAAGGGGTAAGGTGCTGCATGGCAAACCCAAAGGCATGGGTTTTGAATCCACCAGCTGCTCCCAGGGAGAAAGATGAGCAAACTCTATGCATGTGATTTACGTCCTCATAAAAGCTACCAGGAGCCAGCTAGGAGTCAGTCCTGATTTAACAGCACGTAGCAGCAATAAGTATATTGACAGAACGCTGGTGGTACAACAGTCAAGCGCTAGCCTCCTGATCAAAAGAAAAGCTTGCTGGTTAGAACCCACCCAGTGGTTCCATGGAATAAAATACCTGACTGTCTACTTTCATAAAGATTCAACCTATTTCTCACTTCAGTCCAGACAATTCTGACTCATATTGGCCCTTATAGGCAGTGGAACTGCTCCAGAGGGATTCCAAGGCTGTTTATACAAATAGGTTCTACCTCATTCCATGTAGGGTGACTGGTGGATATCAAAGTACCACTTTTTATTTCCTGAGTGGCTGAGTCCTCTACCACTGTACCATCAGAGCTCCTTCCATAAATGGCAAAGCCTAGAAACCCCAATGGGGTATTTATGCCCTCAGGGTTTTATTATGAGTCAGCAGCCACCTGAAGGCATCTAACAAAACAACAGACACACCTACATTTCTACAAAAGAATAAGTCGTAGGTGTTTAAACCACTGTGCTCACATCTTCATTACTAGCATGAAAACACAGTTTAGAATTGTATAAAAACATACGGTAGAAGGAGCATAAGGATCCAGGCGAGATCCGGGGGGGAGAGTCTGGAAGCAGAGGGTTGTGGATGTGTAGGGGAAAGAGGAGATTAATCATTGAGTTGTACAATTTGATTGGGGGGTGAGGGAAATGGAAAGAATTTGTTCAAATTTGTGTTTGAATTTTGTAAATAAACTAGTTGTCGTCGTTGTCACGTGCCATCGAGTCGTTTGTGACTCATAGCTACCCTGTGTACAAGAGCCCTAAACACCGTTCTATCCTGTGCCGACCTCACCATCTCAAACACACTCATTCCCACCGCTCCAGTCACAGAATCAATCCATCTCATCGAGGGTCTTCCTCTCCTGCACCGTCCCTTCACTCTCCCAAACATGATGTCCCTCTCCAAGGACAAGGACCAGTCCCTCCTTGCAACATGCCCAAAGTACGTCAGACGAAGCTTCAGAATCCTTGACTCTAGGGAACATTCTGGCTTCGTCCTCTCCAGGACAAACCTGTTTGTTCTCCTAGTAGTCCATGGTATAAATAAACTAGTAGAAAAATAAAATTTAAAAAAACAAATAAATGACACATAAATGACTTCCAAATATCAACAACCTAGACCAAACCTAGCTTAGCGTTTATGGAACTGGTGCTAAAACATTTGAAGCACACCATATCAGATTGTTGGATGAATGAAGGAAGAAATGAGTAAATAAACAATTAGTTAAGAACTACCCCAAATTATCTTGCATAACAAGCAACGATACATCAGTAAACACAATGCATATGATAGATTGTATAAAACAGTGTACATGAATGAAACACAATGTATATGAAAAACTATGAAAACTAACACAAACATTTTCTTATAAGTGTAACACTCACTATGACAGTTGACTGGATGGATTCCTCTGTTCTTACTGACCTGTTTGAACTTGACTCACAACCATAATTTTCTTTCTAATTCTACATATATGTGTTTCCTTTTAGGAAACACTCTAGTTCACCATCTCCCTCCTTTATCTTCACTTCACTTCACTTCTACAGAGATAAGTCTAAATATGGCTCCTTCAAGGATACACTTCAAGTGTGTCTTGACTATGTCAGCTTGCTAGTCTTCTCTCAAAACTTTGTACTTAAAATCTTTGCAGCAAAAAAAAACAATCTTTGCAGCATTTACCATGTTAAAATTGCCAATCACCAGAGCTAATTTAGAATTTTAGTAAGGACCAGAGCTACATTCGTATTAGATATTACTACATCCTCAGGATCTAACTCAGTGCATGATTCTTTGTGTAAAAAAAAAAAAATCCATTTCTCTTTCCTTCTACCCAGTGTTAATCATAATTACATAACAGTGTCATAAAAGGGTCTGTCATATCTTTGGTGGCATTCTCTGAGTACATTGTTTTCTGTCCATGAATTACTGTCCAACAGTTGTCTTTGCGGCATGGCAATAGACAAAATTACACTCTGCAGAAGAGACAGGAGCAGATGATACAGCCCTAGGCTTTAGAACTGATTTCCTGCTTCAAATATGTTTTGTGATTGAAGATTGCACACCTAGGAGGTGAGATGAGAGAGCTATTTTATAAAAGTGTCCAGCAGATGTACTGCAGTCATTCCCACTGTATTCATCATTTACTGAACTGCTCACACACCAGAGGTATAATCCAATGTAAATGATCTCATCACCCATCAGTGTGAGGGCTCACAAATTCAACTTGGCCTCAAGCTAAAACTTGACATTTCAAGGTTCTCAAATGCACAGTAAGTAAGCAGTATATTGATGACTTCTAAACGTCTCTTCTGAAATGGCCCTCGCTTTTGAAAAATGCAGGTGTTTGAGATCTAGAAATAGAAGTGGCCAGCTGCCCTTGAAGTACTTTGGGGCACAGTTCCATATTTCCTACCCCTGATTTGGCCCTGAGAAGGGAACATTTTGTGCAGAAGATAATAGAGTTGACACAATTTGCATTCTGCTCATACAAATCCCAGAGAACAGAACTTAAAAGGTTCTTTTTAAAGGTATCCCTTCTTGCCGTTTCACTAGCGTTGCTGCAAATGTAGAAAGACAGAAGGCACTCCCATGCTGTGAGATAAGAACACAGAATCACCACGCTGGCAGGATCTTGAGAGGACACCTATGCAGGAGTGTTCTCCAAATAAACTAGACTTACTGGAGATAAGTCCACCACACTCTCCGGCCCTGTGCTGTTTCAGTCACAAAGGCGGGAAAGAGCCTCGGAGTTTACGATTCCTTTTCTATGCTTAACATTTCCCTAATTTTATGATTCTGGCAAAACTTACACTGAGATTCGCTTTAGTCAGAGCCATTATTTTAAGTCATGTGGCTTATTGGACAAAATTGGAGATTGTCGTATATAACAACAGTCTATTCCTAGCCCTGCCATAACCATTTTGACCTCTGTAATGTTGGTCAGAACACTTCTTTCTTATATTTCATGTATCTTGACTTTTAAATGGAAATAATGATAACTTTTCCATGAGGTAGCTTAAGGACAAAATTAGCTGATATATATAGATAAATAGATGATAGATAGATAGATAGATAGATATAGAGATACATATATAAAGACCCTTTAATGTTCCAAGTTGTCCACTTTTTTTATGCACTATTATCACATTGAAATTTTGTAACTTCATGTCTTTAAAATAGAGATACAAATTTTAAGAAATATTTTTATTTTGTATTTAACACCCCCACACACCAGTGGCTTTTGCCGTTTTTTTCCCCAACATACTGCACTTTTCCAATTCTTTAGTTAAACTCTAACTGCAATTTGCAGGGTTGCTTTATTCAACGATGCTATACTGCTTTGTAATGTGGATTTCATCTTTTTTTACCATACTATAAGTGGCAAAAACTTGAATTATCAAGCAAAGCATAAATATATAAAAGTGGAGAGGGGATTATTTACTGGAATAACTACATAGTGACCTGGCAGAACAAGGAAAATCAATAGAAACAAAGCAACCCTGGACCTGTGGTTTGAGTTCAATCCCTTTTCAAAGAGTAAATTTAGAGTAAGAGATAAATAAATAAGTATAAAAAAGAAATCTGACTTGGGAAGGAGAAGCACCTGTATAGATAAGGGTGTTAAAAAGGGAGAGCAACAGAGGACGCAATTAGAGATATGTTTGGAGATGAGAATTGGATAGAAAAAGCTGTCTTATTAATTGGCTCAAAATAGTTCAGTCCATTAATAACCAAGGTTGTACTGAGGTTTCTAAAACTATTGCTCATTTTCTAATTAAACCTGAAACTATTCTTGTGAAGTGTCTAAGAGCCAGGAGTAATTATCCCCATTTTGTGAATAAAAGAACACAGTGTCTGAGAGGTGAGACAGTTTAAGTGTATAATCAAATCAGTAACACTTAAGCACAGGCCCAGAAGATGGTGAGCAAAGGGTGCCTTTGTCTTTACATGCAGAGAGAACCAATAAATAGGCAAATCCCTGGAATATACTAAAAAATTAGACCTGAACCCAGAAAATGTACTGTTAAATACAGCTTGGTAACTCAAAAGAAGCAGTCATTGGACAAGTCGATGACCATCTATTTTTATTGTCTATGAATTGGAAATAACTTTGGCACTGAGGAAATGAGCACGAGAATACATGGGGCTTAACATGGTGGAATGATTGTGGAGAACTCATGGTTACCCCAAGCCTTTCCCACTCTTCCACCAGGAAGGAGTGCTTATATGGGCTGGTCAAGATTAGGAGTAATTTTAAACCCATATTTTACCAGGTGGCACTTCTCAAGGATTTATAAGAATTATTATACATTAATATTGAATCTTCCATTCAGAATACGAATATTTTAAACTCTGAAGTCTGCATATTAAGCTAGGCATATATTCAAACCTCAGAAATGTATTACCATCAGATTAGAACCAGCTCAAAACCAACCCTTCAGTGGTTTTCTGAGGCTGTAAATAGCATGGGAGGAGATTGCCCATCTTTCTCACACAAAGCAGCTGGTGGGTTAGAACTACTTGCTTCTGGGGTGGCAGCACAAGCATCACCTTCTGCCATGCTAGGGCCTCTGAGAATATCTGAGGAGTAATCTGCACAAATTCTAAATCAATTTTATTAACCATTACATTTTACATTGTTGTTGCGGACCGTAGAGTTGGAACCGATCCATAACTGATCCTTTGGCTGATTTTCAGAGGCAGTTCATCACATGAGAGGAGACTGCACATCCTTCTCCCGCAGAGCAGCTAGTGGCCTCAGACCACGTGCCTTCAGGGTTGCAGCGCAGCTTCTTGTCACTAGGCCACCAGAGCTTCACATTTTATATTAGATACAAAAATAACAAACACTCTGGACCAAGAGAGAGTGCTTGGTATGTTCAGGTTAATAACCAATGGAATGGTTACAAACAAGTTCTGTATGTCTTTACATACACTCGGAAAGTTGTAACATAGTACTTGACAATTTAAATACAATTACTTCTACTTACCGGCTGGAAAACAAAAAAATGAAAGTCCAAGCTGGGCTGTCCAAGCTGGGCTACCAGAGCCAGCTGTACTCGGGGTATTAAACTTACTTTCACTTTGATCTGTCTTACTCCTTTAGGCGTTGGTGCTGCCATCCCAAAGGCACACTGTGTGTATCCACCAGATGTTCAGTGAGAGAAGGATGGGAAATCTCCTCCCATGCAATTTACCACATCTGAAATCCCACTGGAGGATCAGCTGTAGATGTTTTCAACCTGATTATACAAACAACAACCACATACACACTCTTACCCTTCCTCTTTTCGGAGCACTCAAATCTGAAGGATGCTACATGTGGAAAACAGAATCTGCTATAATTTTCTCAAAAAGAAAAGAATCATAATAGGAATTGTTTTTGTTATATATCATTGAGTCTGAACCAACCCATAGCTTACCCTCCAATGGATTTTCAGAGGCTGTAAGTCAAACAGGAGATTGTCCATCTTTCTTCTGTGGAACAGCCGGTGGACTTTAACCCAGTGCCTTTGGAGTGGCAGCACTTCTTACCAATAAGCCACCAGAACTCCTTAATGAGAATTAGAAGTGTTCAAAACCAATGAAAGAAGTAAGATATTATTCGGAAGAATTGCTGGTGAACTCCAAACACAGGGTAGACAGGAATTACAAAGGCCAGCACTGTAGAACCCATCTGTCTATGGCTCCAAATGGCCAGTTCAGAAAGGAACATCCAAAAGATCAGGCAAAAGGTCAGAATTGTTGTCTAAAGACATTCATCCACCTGCTTCTATTGTCAGGGTTTTGATGGCTTCTTTCTCCTACACTTTTAATGCACCTCTACTTGTAAGTTAAAATGATGTCGGGGAAAACTGATATCCAGGGCTTCCTTTTCTGTAATAGAGGAAATAGCATAGAAGAGAGCTGGAATAGTGTCAAGAGTGCAGCTAAAAGTCTGGCACAAGGACGAAAAACCCTGACTTAAAACCCGATTGTCCTACATGACTCAGCCTAGGTCCTTGGAAGTCATATCATGGTTTGAAGTTAAAGCTTTGAGCATTGACGTTCATTTGCATTGCCTATATTTCCTTCTAGGCCCCTGTAGAAATGGGTCCATCAACATTCATTGATGAATTGATAAACAAGTTATGAATATGCATAGGGAACTCTGGTCTCCTACTGGTAAGAACCTGCACTGCAATCTCAAAGTCACACAGTCTGAATTCGTTCACCAGTTGCTCTGTGGACGGAAATGGACAGTTTTTCCCTGCGGGACTTAGTGCCTCTGAAAACCTCATGGAGGGTCAGCTATGAGTCAGTTCCAACTTTACAGCATGCAGCAACAACAATGATAGATAGATACAATGGAATATTGTGCAATACTGAGGAATGATCAAAATACTAAGAAATAGCAATAAAATGTAAAATCACTATAGAAGATGTTTAAACCTGGAGGACATTGTGCTGAGCAACTTAATCCAGGTGCAATACTGTATGAGCTCTGTATAAGTCCAGTGTTATAAAATAACTAAAGAAAAGTCTACAAACAGAATAGAATATTCTTTAATGGTTATTATATCAGGTATAGACGAGAAAGTAATAAAAAGGGACAATTTATAATTATTGATATCTTCAGAAATAATTCTTTTAATATATGAAATACTATGTACAGTATCTAGACCTGGATAGTGAATAGGGATGACAGAAGACTTGAAGCCTTTGAGCTGTGGAGCTAGAGAAGAGTACTGAACATCACAGGAACTGCCAAAATAACAAATGAATATGTCTCAGAGAAAGCGCAGCCAGAGTGCTCCTTAGAGACAAAGATGATAAAGCTTCGCATCACGTACTTCAGGGTGTTGCCAGGAGAGGCTATTCCTTGGAGAGAGACATCATGCTTGGAAAAGTAGATGGTTGGCGAAGGAGAGGAAGACCCTCAACTAGATAGACTGACATAGTGACTGTCATAAAGGGCTCTAGTGTGTCGGGAAGCGTAATGATGGCACGAGAAAAAAACGGGATTCAGATCTGTTTTTCATAGGGTTGCTATACAGGTCAAACTCAACTTGAAAATACCTAAAAACAACAACATACAGATCTGAATAACTATTGTCTTACTAAAAGAGAAAGAAAGTAGTGTGCATTTTAGTTTCCTTTTTTTAACATTTTATACTGAGCCAAGTTCGGGAATTATTGGCTTGGTAGTATTTTCGGTTATAATATTATAAAAGAGAGAAACTTGGTGAACTTGTCTACACCATTAACAAAGCAAACTATAAACCTGATCTAACTTCAAAAGGTTTTCCAAATTTTGAAATAGTGTTTTTCAATAATAATCAAAGTTATTATTTTTGTGATAATTACTCTTTTTCTTTGTCTTCTCCCTTTCACTCTGTGTCAGTTGAGAGAGAAATAATTAAGCAGAACACAAAAGTAAGTAGTAATAATTAAGTACAACAAAGAAGTAAGTTCTTAGTCTCTGAATTTAAAGAAACTCAAAGACTTTTGAAATATCTAACATAGACAAATTTTTGAGGGGAAAAGCTTTTAATTTGTAAAAGCCTTTGCTATGAATAATAAGACCAGAATCCTGACATTAAGGAAGTAACCTGTACAGAAAAACAATAGGCACAGAAGAACACATAATGAGTCTGGAACTAAGGGGTTTTTCCATCAGTTCAATCTAAAGAAATACCTGTTCAATCTAAAGAAATATCTAAGATTGGAAAGATACAGAGTCAAAGAAAGAAGAATTAAGGCTTGATTGATATCTCAAGAAAGGGACCTATACCATATACTTTCAATTACTTCTAGCCTCGGTTGATTCCAAGGGTGGTGTGTGTGATGATGGCCCTAGATGAATTTTGCAGTTAACGCATTAAGTCTATAACATAAAATAATGGTTTTCTAATATGTCTACACAGGGATCCTGAGACAATTCCAGATAACTTTTGGTACCTCAGAAGGAGACTTTACAAGAATTTATTCTTTCTGTACTTTTAAAAGAAGTATCTACCACTCATCTATCAACTTGTATGTTTGCACGTTGTTATCATGACAGAAGGAGAATCATTACCTTGGGTTGTGGTGCTGAATATCTGCTTCACTACCAAGAGAACAAACAGGTATGTCTTGGAGAAAGTGAAACAAGAACGCCTTTTAAAAGCAAGGATGTTGAAACTTCATCTCACATGCTTTGGGCATGTTGTTAGAAGGGACTAGTCTTTGGAGAAGGACATCATGCTTGGAAAGGTCAGCATAGAGGAGGAAGACTCTCAACAAGACAGACAGAAGTGGTGACTGTAGCAATGGGCTCAAGTATTTCAGAAATGCTGAGTGTAGCTCACGATAGGGCAGGTTTCAGATCCATTGTTCATAGGGTCACTACGATTTCCAGTCAACCTGACAGCACATAACAACATCATCACCTTGCTCTATGTTGCTCTAATGCTGAAAGCTATTCCATCAGTATTTCAAATACCAGCAAAATCACTTATGATGGACAGATTTAATAGAGTTTCCAGATTGAGTGACTAGGAAGAAATTTCAAAAATTTCAAGTTAGCCAATGGATCACAGAAAACTGACACTCTTTCCTGCTTACCTTGAATGTGTTATTGGGAGAAGCCAATTACTTGAAGAGGCTATCACTTATGGTAAAGTAGAAGGCCAGAGAAACCTAAGAAGGCCCTCAGTGGAATGGACTGCCACAGTGCTCATGTCAGTGGACTCAGATAGACCATTATGATGAGGAAAAATTGAGCATTTCATTCTGTTGTACATGGTTTGTTGTCAGTTAAAGCTGTCTTGACAGTAAGTAAAAGGAACAGAGGGATACGGAAGTAGTGACATGAGATTTGAACTAGAGTACACTCTCAAGATAAATTTCATTCAACCACCACCTGTGTGCTCAGAGACTAGTTGTAAGCATAACTGTGTTCACAGATAAAACAGAGAGATGTTGAAAGGCACAGAAGAGACGAGATCTGTACATTTAAGAGAATTCCAACCCCTGTACTCCAGTTCCATTAATGTCATGACATGACTTAAAGTCTTCTGGGAAGTATAATTTATCGATTTAAATACCCTGATGATAAATTCAAAGAAGGGAAATGGCATTTACTAGAAATTCCTGATCTGAAGAATTGTTCATGCAGAGTTGACTAAGACAAAAAAAAAATTCCAGAGATAAGAAACTTGTAAAACATTAAGTCACCTCATCAAGAAAATAAAGCAACATTTCTTGCTAGCTTTAATTTCTAATTTGAGATGATTACCTGTTACCTGTAGGACAAAGGTAAGAAAATCCTGTGAGCTCTACAGAGCAAAAGTTACTTCAGTACAAAAATTCTCCTTCATGACATGCTGCCAATGTAAAAATAAGGAACACATTGGACTGAAACACGGAAGCCAGAAGAACTGTAATTTCACAGGAATCCTGTAGGCCGAAAGTGAGTATCACGTAGGTAAAGACTATAATCAAACCTGGTTGCTTTTACTCTGGAACTACCTATCATTTTTGTTTTGACAAGAGAAGATCATTTCCACTACATTGACCAGGATGCAGCTTTCAAAGGTAGATTCATTGCACACATAAAATGAAAGGGTAAGTCCTACATAATAAAAGAAGGTGCTCTGGTGGCACAGTCATTAAGCACTCAGCTGCTAGCCGGTAGATTAGTGATTCAAATCCACCAGATTGTCTGCTAGGAAAAGCTGTGGCAGTCTTGCTTCTAGAAGGATTTATACCTTTGGCAATTGTATAGGGCAATATCAAAGGTATGAATGTACCTTTTCCTGTGGGATCCATGAGTCTGAATCATTTGACTTTGTGTATAATAAAAGAAAAGATGCTGCATTTGTGAGAGGGGTTTGTCTGAAATATTATGCAGCTAGAACCAATAGGAGTTCACTGAATGAGATATTAGATAGTGAGAGTGGTAGCTTTACGTCTGATCAATTTGTGTTTGAGCCCCAACCTTGTCTCTTGCTGTTAATTAATCATGGTCAAGTTACTTAACATGCTTAGGTCTTGGTGTCCTAAGGTGAAAAGTGACCATGATACCATAAACCTCACATAGTCATAAGTTTTAAGTGAGACACCATATATATTCAGCACAGTGCCTGGCATATGGTGGGTGTTGAATGTTGTTGTGTCATCGAGTTGCCTGCGACTCATAGCGACTCTGTATACAACAGCCCTAAACCCTGCTCTATCCTGTGACAGTCTTATTGTCTCTGATATACCTACTCCCATTACTCCAGTCACTGAATCAATCCACCTCATAGAAGGTCTTCCCCTCCTGCGCTGTCCCTCCACCCTACCAAGCATGACGTGTCTCTCCAAGGACTGGTCCCTCCTTGCAACATGTCCAAAATATGTCAGACAAAGCTTGAGAATCCTTGTCTCCAAGGAGCAGTCTGGTTTAATAAATGATGGTTATTACTTTTATTCCTGTTCTTGTTCATCCAAATCAAAGCTATCTAAAAGAAAAAATGATGTTCATTCATGCACATTCATTCAAATCAAGAATAAAAATTATAAGAGCAAGTGAAATAAGGATTAGAGTTATATTCTTACCTCAGTGTTAGAATTATCTGGTAATGTAATCCCAGGTTCATCTTCTGAGCTTCTAATTTTTTATATACAATCTGAATAAACTGGGTACTGGAAGAAATCTAATTATCTATCTAGGTTTCAACTCGTTCTGAAGAGAAAAACAGTTTAAGAGATCCAATTGATTTAGAATCATAGCATTTGCGAAGTACATGGCATTTCAACATTTATCTATTATCTTTTAAACAAAACGTTGTTCTTGTTAACTGCCTTAGAGTCGTGCATGACTCATAGCTACCCTGTGAACAAAAGGCAGGAAGCCCTTCTACAACAATCGACATTTATCAAAGTTCATAGAGTGTTCAGAGCCATGTGGTTTAGGAAGTGGATGCCACTCCTGCTTCCAAACCTGTCACAGTATGTTATCATTGTTATGTGCCCTTGAGTCACCTGCAATGTATAGCAACCTTATGTACAGCAGCTCTGAACCCGTCCCTGCCCTGAGCCAGTCTCACTAATTCTGATAAAACAACCCCCATTGCCCCAGTCATTGTATCAATCCATCTCATCCAGGGTCTCCCTCTCCTGTGCTCTGTCAGTCCACCCTTCTGAGCATGATGTCCTTCTCCAAGGACCAATCTCTCCTGGCCACCTACCTAAAGTAAGTGAGGCGGAGATTCAAAATCCTAGCCTCCAAGGAAAGACTTGGTTTCACTCTCTCCAAGAAAGATAAGGAAATACGGTCTTATTCAACTGTATTACTGTTACAATTCACATTTTCCACATTCCATACTCATTGGCCTTGATGCTTTATTTACAAGCAGTATCAACACTGTGTTTTTTTAAAAAAAAATGCTAACATTGTAAAGGGCCATCAAGGGAGCTCTCATAGTATTTTTTATGTAAAACAGAAGGAAATTCTGCCCAATCTTACACCACTCTCATAATCCTACTGTCCTTAAGCTTATTGCTGGAGTGCTCATGTTAATGAATCTTGGTTAGTCAGTTTTGGAGTTTTTTTAATCCTCTCTCATTCAGTCAAACAATATTAGTAGCAATGACTATGCCAAATCCTAGAGATAAAATTAGACGTGGTCCGTATATTCTAATGTAACCTCTAGTCTATATAGGAAGATAGGCAATAATTAGATAACTACAATTTAAGATCTTAAAATATGCAGGTTATCTTGTTGGATCTAAATAATAAAATATCCTCATAAGTGGAATGTAAGAGGGACAAAAATAGAGAAAAGGTAATGTGATTATAACAGACAAAAAGACATATTGCTACTAATTTTGAAGATTGAGAACAGAGCCACAAATTAAGGAATGGAGGCAGTATACAAACCCAGCAAAGTCAAATAATGAATTAGTGTTATTTCAAGCTACTAAGTTTGTGGTAATATGTTATAGAAGAAATGGAAAAGCTAGTATATAAAAGTAAAAAGCTTCTAAAGAAAAATCTCTTCATAACTTTGGGTATTTTCTTAGAAGTAGTGCAGACAGCTGTGAACATTAAAATGGATAACAGTTTTCAGAATTAAAGTCAAACATTCTTTTAAAAAAAGATTAAGAGTAGTAAGAGATAAGCACAGAATCTTTTTTACATGTATTTATGAATAATTTTAATCCAAAATATATAAATAATCCATTCTAAATAACTATTATAGGATGGCACAAGATAGAGCCAGGTTCAGATCTGTTGTTCATAGTGTCTCTATAGTCAACTCAATGGTACCTGACAACAATAGCATGTGTGTGTGTGTGTGTGTGTGTGTGTGTGTGTGTGCCTGTGTGTGTGTATACAATTAGTCATGAAAAGATACTCAAGTTCATAAATTAGGAAAATACAAATTAAGTCATAACAAAATCTCTTTAACCAAATCACTATGAAACATCACTAGAATAATTAGAAGCTAAGACACTGGGTAGGTAAAATGTTCATGAGGATATAGAATTACTGAAATTTTCATTTATTATTGATAAGAGTACAATACATATATAATTGCTTTCTAAAGCAAGTTAGAAGTTCCTTAAAAATTTGGACATAGAATCAAAGACTGGTAGATAAAATATCAATATATTCAAATGCCCTGAAAGAATTTTGACATAAAATGATTATCATCATTTATTGGGATTTTACTATCAGTCTAGTTAACCATAGTTATCTTATGCTGTTAGTAATAAAAGTATTTAAAAAGTGTAACTTTAGTACTTGGGGCGGTGGGAGGGGTGTGGGGGGATTGTATACCAAAGAAAGACTTTTCTTTTACTTTTCAAAGAGAGGAGCAAACTGGGAGGGAGGAGGGTGGGGGAGGAGGCCATAGTGGGGAGCGCTGGGCAGGGAGAAAAGTGCAACAATGAATAAATGAAAAGTCAAAATATCTGTAAATATAAATGTTCATTTAAATTATTAAAATAGAAAAAGATTTTTAGAAGTGTGACTTTAAGATACAAATTTATTTCCTCACAGTTCAAGATGCTAAAAGTCCATATTTAGCAATATGGGTTTAGGAATAAGTACTTGTATTAGAGCTTGTGATTGCTAGAGTTCTTGGGCTTATAGCTTCATGAGCCTCCGTTGTTGCCAGTTAGTATGTGTGTGTTTATCATTCACCAATTGTGCTTGCCTGTCTCTGTATCTCTGTTGTTTCTTTTAACTAATGCTAGGCTGATATGGACTGATTAATATTATAAAAAGTCCTATTTCCGAATGTGATTTCATCACCCGACATTGGTTTCGAGACTTCTTAGCCCATTTTGGGGGAGATGAAAGTTCTTACTTTTCTCTGCAACTCCAGTGTCTTTCTTCTTTACAGTGATAATAATAATGATAAAAATTTTATTGCACATCAATAATTAGAGGCTGTTTCAAACGTATTAGTGCTAATTAGTCCTAAAAAGCAGAAGTAAGTTACTTTAAATGATAAAGTCAGCATTAATATTGATAACCATACTAATTAGATTTAGCAATAAAAGGAGACAATTTGACTGACAGCAATTCACTCTGGCTCTTTGCCCACTCCAGTCACCCAGATTCATTTGACCACTGTTCAAAAAACAACGTTCCTATGATTTGGATTATCATCCTCATTTTCAACCATTGAAATGAATCTCAGATTATGCATTTATAATAACGTTAGCCCTTTTGACGATGTCTTTTTAGAATAATCTACTATAAAGTCAAGAATTGAGTAATGGGAGGATATGGATCTCATAATAATGTCACTAAACGAATTTCTAAGTTATTTTTAATTCTTTTCTACCTAAGCCTCCTTTAACTAGTCAAGCAAAGTACACAAAAAACCAACAAAATCTCATTGTTATTTTGGTTTGATACGTAATAAACTACAGTCTAAATATTTTTGTTGTGGTTGTGTACCAACAGGTTAGAATCTAGCCACAGCTGACCCTCTGATCAATTTTTAATCACACAGGAGGAGAATGTTCATCCTTCTCGCATGGAGCTGCTGGTGGACTCGAAACAGATGCCTTCTAGATTGCAGCACAGCTTCTTACCATTAAGCCATCAGAGCTCCCTTAGTCTAAATATACAATGTTTAGAAAGCGAAACTGGTTAAAACTCAGCCCTTTCCTCATAGATAGAAATAAATGTATAGAGTTTTCTTACTATTACTGTTTCCTATGAAAACATTCATACAAAAAGCTTTTGAATTACTCAAATGTGATAGGTATGTATAGAGAAGCTCTGGAGGCCTAGTGGCAAGAAGCTGTGCTGTAATCCCGATGGCTCACGGTTTGATTCCACCAGATGTTCTGCATGTGAAAGATGGGCAACCTCCTCCTGAGCTATTTAAAAGCCTCTGAGAACTGGGTCAGGGTCTGACTAGCTGGCGAACAACAAAAACAATAATAGATATGTATGTTGTTGTTATGTGATGTCGAGTCGCCTGCGACTCACAGTGACCTTATGTACAAGAGCGCTAAACCCTGCTCTTTCCTGTGCCAATATATATATTGTAAATCCAATTTTTCTTGCTGGTGATGTGTTACAAAAGTTTACATTTTTCCTGATTTGGTTCTGACTTGACAGCGTGTAACAACAACATACCTATCTTGGGGTCCTAAAATGATCGATCTAGACAATATAGGTTAGTGAAACAATTCTTCTCTCAAAAGTATCTTCTTGCTAAATTGTTTTGTATAATTACTGAATTTGAATTGTGTACATTTGGTTATTGTTGTTGTTGTATGGTTAAGCCAGAACTTACTCAGAGTTGACCCTTCGTCGGGTTGGTTGCAAAGAAGGAGATTACCCATTCTTCTCTTGCGGAGCAGACGGTAGCCTCGAACTGCATGCCCTCACGATTGCAGCGCAGCTTCTTGCCACTAGACTACCAGAGAGGACACTTTCCTAGGTTCAGTAAATTATGAAAAGCAAGTTATATTAAAAGGGGGAAAAAAAGAATATTCTATTGGATAGAATGTCAAGAATTTCTTTGTAAACTTCAGAAACTATTATTTTTTTAAGCCTCTGTTTCTCATCTGTAAAATGCGAACACAATAGTAGCTACCTCAGAAGATTATTATGGGAATTATTTAAGAATTGATAAAGATAGTTTAAAAAGAGTCAAACTCCAATTGTGGTCACATTGGAATCAACTCATAACTGACCCTCTAGTAAGTTTTCAGAAGCTGTAAGTAACATGGGAAGAAATTGCCCATCTTTCTCCTTCGGAGCTACTGGTAGAGTGAACTTCTAGGCTGGTGAAACCTTTGCATCAGGAAGGCAAGTCTCTAATATACCAACTACAACGTAATACCTAGTGCTTTTCCAACAAATACCATATATTTATCACACTAACGATAGAATTATAAGCAAATATCCGCATAGTAACAGCACAAAAAAATTGCAATGAAGTTTCAAAAGTAAGAAAGATTTTAATAGCCAGTAATATCAGTAATTAAAGGCTCTATCATTGTGCATGACAATCTGAGACACCTATAACTAAAACTACCAAATATCATAAGGTTGAATGTCCTTTTTGAGTGCATCTCTGAACATATCCTCGTCCAGTCCCTTATCGAACCAAACTGGGTTGGTGAACAATTGGTAAACAATCTTTGCTGATCTTTCTCTAACATATAATTATTTAATTCTTGGTGCAATTATTTAATTGTACCAATAATTAACTAATATATAGTTATAGGTTTATGTTATGTATAAAGTATAAATAGATTTATGTTATGTGTATAATAGAAATAATATAAATGTACCATATATTTATATTATTTATATAATTTTTATTATGTACATAATATAAATTTCTATTTTTATGTATATAAAAACATGTATGTATATAAATATGTTTCTATATAATATATGTAAACATTATATATGGTATAAGTCTATTTCTACTATATACAATAAATATTTATATAATTGTAGCACAATTGTTTAATTAAACAATTAATTGTTGGTAAAAACATATATGGTAGAACACATCAGCACGTCACACAATTAGACAATATTACTTATATTCTTCAGGTTGTGTTACAGTCTTCAATTGCCCTTTTAAAACTGTTTTATCAATATCAGTATTCATTTACTTCTCCCTCCTACAGTTCTCATCTAACCTTTGTGAGGTGCTGTTATCAATTTGGTCTCATTCTGATAGTTCTTAAAAAGAAGACAGAGCAAAGGTGTCCATTCCGTTCTAATTAAGCTAAACTACCACTCAGTCCAAAGATGACTTCGGGGAGTCGTTTTGGTCTAAGATTTAAAGATGTACTCTATGAAATAGATTTTGGAAGTCATTCAAGTGTAATGGTTCCAAAGACTCTGGATTCCATGAGAATTTTAAGTTCTTGTTTGCCCATTTTCTCATTTTCATCAGGATTCTTCTATGAAAGCTTTGGTCATGTTGTTTAGTAATTGTAGCCAGACAAAATGTCTTCTTATCTAGTGGAATATTAGACAGTTGTTCATCAAGGCAATTGAATACACATTCCAATGTGAAGGGGGAAACAAGTTTATACCTAATCTTGTAAAATTATTGCCATAATACACATGATTGCACTTTAAGCTTTGAAAACTTTGTATTCTACCAATGAAATCTGTGCATCCATTAAATTTCAGAGGGAAGGATGGTGAAATCCTGTCTCACATGCTTTGGGCATATTGCGAGGGGAGCTTAGTCTTCTTTAAAAGACATCACGGGGGGCAACGTAGAGAGTCAGTGAAAGCTAAGGTGATCCTCAATGAGATAAAGTGACATAGTGACGACAATAATGGGCTTGAACACGGCAGCGATGGTGATGAGGGTGCAGGACAATGCAAGGTTCCAGTTTGTTGCTCCTAGGGTTGGTGAAAGTCATGGTCAACTTCAAAGGAACTCACAAATGTTTCCTCTTATTTAACGGAAAGACTGCGATGGCTAAGTGTGGAGAATGTGAAAACTCAGTATGTGCATCTGTGTAACTAAGCCTTATTTCAAGGTTATGATAGGGCATTGGTCTTATCCTTATATTTAGATAAGGAAAGCAAAAGAAGTCCTTTTCCTTGAGTTGCAGGTGCCTACAGATAAGCACAGGATCTAAATCCAGAAACACTGGGCTCTGACAGATAAGCACAGGATCTAAATCCAGAAACACTGGGCTCTGAGAAACAGTCTTTCCTCAGGACCTCATTCTTGCTGCGGAGGGAAGATTAAAATGAATGGCAGTTTCACCTGCTATATTGCTGAGTTCTACAAGTTTACATAGGGAAACAAACAAATTCATCTTTAGATTTGGCTCCTGTATTGTATCTTCCTCAAAAATAAAAAAATGAATACCTTTTACGATATTCTTGCCAAGGTAAAATTCATGTTTACTAGTTTTATGAAAGTTCTCATATTTGTCTACATGGCCATGTTAAACCTTCTTTTCTGCATTTTAAGTTACCTAAACTCTTATTCTGTTTATCAGTGTGTTTAGAAAAATATCTCCTGTTTTTGTTTTGTTTTTTTCTTCATCTTCTGGTATGTGTCCCTAAAAAACCATGGCGCAAGAATTTCAGCTTCAACCGGAAGCATTGCTAAAGGCTAAATATATTATCTTTTTACTAGACACAGGAAACAGATTTTTTTCCCATTTAAAAACTCAACAATTTCTCATGGCTATCTATGGATATGAACTGAGTCACTGGAAAAAGAAAGAAAATTCATTATGGTAGAAAGCAATCTATTCAACTACTTTAATTTATATGTAAGGAAAGAGTGACAATAAAGAAGATAAAAAATTTAACTCAGTCTCCTATTTTACGTTTATTGAGGAGAAAAATCAATGATATTTTGGGATTGTGATTACAAGTATGAGTTCTTTCAATGACAGTATGTAAGTTCAACACATTTAGTTTGCCACAATAGGAAAAAACAAAACAAAACCACAACTGTTAGATAAACTGGTGCTGAAGGTTTAATGCCCCTTACAGGCCTTGGTAGTCGATGTATTATTTATAAATTCCTTAGGATGCAGAAAGGATATCGTCAAAATTTTCACATCTTCCCTTTTTACCAGAATGGCATGAAATGGAGAATTGGGGCTAAGGAGTGAAATTCAACAATAGTAATATCAATCAGGAACATGAGGGGACAGAGCCTGAAAGAAAACATTTTGGCAGTAAAACCTTGGGCAGAGCCTTGGATAGAGGCATAAGACACTCTTGTCAGCATTTTAGCATGGAATTTCTGGACTTGAAATTGGAGAATAACTCAAAGTGATGGATGTGATCAAGGTAGAAGCACTTGCTATATTCTGCTTGTCTTGATAGGAGATATCCCTGAAATGAAGAGAGCTGATGCCTGTCTTCTCCAGTCCTGTGTGTGTTTCCTGGAAGTTGTGTTGCTCATAATCCAGTAGGGACAAATAGAATAGAGTTGCCTACTATTTATTCTTTGGATGTCTCTGGTAGTCCTTGAATGGATAGGAAAAAACTCATTCATTTCCGAGCTGCTAATAACTTACAGAAAGAGTACAAGTTTATGCTACAAATACGTTTTAGTTGGCTAAAACCAGACCAGAAAAGGACTAGAAACCCACTGTGAATCCTCTACCTTTCTGAGTCAGAGGAAGTTCTCCACAGGGGTGACCATCTGCTCCACAAAGTCTCAGAGTATCATTTTTGACTTGCTAAAGGAATTAGAACCTTCAAATGAGAGAAAGCTAGGTTGTGATCCCAGATCCTATGTTAAACGCATGTGACCTTGGGGACATTAATGAATCCAAGTTTTAGTTTCTCAGTATTTAAGATAAAGAAAACTGCTAACATGCCCAAAGTTCCCCTGTGATATTTATTAAGACCCTTGGAATTAAATTCTTAGGATAGTGAGCAGACTGTAATAGATATGACACCTCAGCAACACTAAAGTTGTTTTACTCTGAATTAAAGGGTAAATATATAATAGGTTGCCTTCTTAAGGTCAGTATTATTCAAACTTTTTCAATGATTTCTAGACTTCCTCAAATAAAAAAAAAATCAATAACTTGCTCTCTGAAAGACCGAAAAAACCAACCAAACCCCCCCCAAACCACCAAAATACAAAAAAAGAAAAAAGAATAGATGAAAAGGTGCTATCTGATAAAGAATAGTGTTGGAACGAAGTATTAAATTGCCATGGACTTCCAAAAGAACAAACAGATATGTTTTGAAGAGGGTATAAGTAGATGTTCTTTCCTTGGAGGCAAAGATGATAGAGCTTCGCCTCACACACTTCGGGTGTGTTGCTAAGAGAGGCTATTCCTTGGAAAGGGACATCATGCTTGGAAAAGAGGAAGGATGATGAGAGGAAGACTCTCAACCCGATGCCTTTACACAGTGACTGCAGCAACAGGTTCCAGTACAGAGAGTGTGAGGGCGACCCAGGATAGGACAGGGTGCAGAGCTGTTGGTTTTAGGGTTACCATGAGTCATACTCAGCTTGACAGCATCTGACAACAAAACAACATAGAGAATGAGATAAAATAGACATTATTGTGGAGATTTGGCACAGCAGATATGTTTATTATATAAAACTACTTTCTGTTTTTCTTAATGCCTAAGGATTTCTTTTTTTGATCCATGAGTTCAAATAAAAGATGTTATTTTAACCAAGGGAAAATTTAAATAATGAGAAAAATTGCAAAAGATTGGAAAATAGCCTCTTATTTTTGTAATGATCAGCTTATATTCTTCCAAATATTTACAAGGCCAGAAAAGGAGTTGAATTTCATTCATTCATTAAATATTTTAAGCAACTATAAAGTGCAATAAGAGATTGAAATTGTCAGCAACTTCATCTTACTTAGATACACAGTTAACACCCTTGGTACCAGTACTCGGCAAATAAAGAGATATGTTGCACCGAGAACGCCTGCAGTTAGGGATCTAGCCATGTTATTGAGGAGAAATGGTGTCTGCTTGAAGACTAAGGTGCATCTGATTCAGGCCATGGTCTTTCTGATCACTTGCTATGCATATGAGAGCTGGAAAATGAGTAAGGATGACAGAAGAATTGAGGTCTTTGAGTTGTGGTGTTGGAGAAAAGCACTGGACATCCCATGGACTGCCAAAAGAACAAGTACGTCTGGGAGAGTATGCAGCTGGAGTGCTCTTTGGACATAAGAATGATGAGGCTTCACCTCACATCCTTTGAACACGTTGCTAGGAAGGACTATTTCTTGGAGAGGGACATAGTGCTTGAAAGGATGGAGAGTCAGCAAAGGAGAGGAAGACCCTCGACCAAGTAGATTGACACAGTGATTGTCGTAATGGGCTCTTGTGTGTCAGGAAATGTGAAGATGACAAAGGATAGGACAGAGTTCAGATCTGTTGTTCACAGGGTCACTATGGGTCATAATCACCTTGAAGGCATATAACAACAACAATAATGTATAGTAGAAGCTTAAAAAGAATTAAAAATTTTGTCCAATTTCATAAGAGCCTTTACAATTTGGTGGATATGTGAGGGATAGAGATGTTTCACCAATAACTTGGTGAAAGGATTAAGTAATCTTTTGCAGAATCCTTTATTCATGAAAAAGCAATGGGACACTTGATGAACCACATAAGAGGATGTTTGACTATAAAACACTGATAAAGATAGAGAAGCAAAATACTGCCTTGGAAGTAAAGAAAGAAATTATGTCATACAGAACATACAGATTTTGGTAAGATGTTCCTTATATTAAAGATTATTGAAGGCTTTTAAGTAGGATAGTGACTTTATTGAAATGTCTAATTTAAATGTCTACTCTAATTTCTTTTGAAGAAGAAACTAGAAATAGATAAATATCGCTGCAAGGTAATGATGTCTTGGTAGCTGTTCAACAAAGATTTGTGCTAGTTCAAGCTGGTATGAAGACATTGAAAATGGGGTGAAGTAGATGGATTTGAGAGTTATGAAAAAAGGATATTTTTAAAATTTATTGGTAGAATAAAGTCAGGAAGAAGAGGAAATGAAGTGGTAGTTAAATCTTGGATTGGGATAGGGAAGGGGGGGTCTGACTATAAGAGTAGAAATACCCACTGCAATCACACTGTGTTCTCATTTCCAAATATCTTGTTTGTTCAAAGGATTTCTTTACTAGGTGCAAGTTAAGAGAGAGAGTTATTTAATCAAGTACACAATCTTCTTACGTTTCTGTTAGAGAGGATATATGTGAGGAAATGTTAATAGTTAGGATAATATCCTAAGTATACAGAAATAGCTTATTATAGAAAACCCGCAATGTCCCCCACTGATTCTCAGCTCCTTGTGTTTTCATACTTTTATATTCTGGAATCCATGACAAATAAAACACAATGGAAGTATCCTACTGTGACTTTGGGGAAGATTACAAAAGGAATTGCACATTCCATCTCATCTCTTGGCTTCATTACAATGAGAAATCTTACTCTGTCATGGAGACACTCAAGAAACCCATAGAGAGGCTCAATAGCTCTCAACAAACAATTAATTAAGTCCCCTAATCAATGTCCAGCAACACTTGCCAGCCATATGAAGGAGAGATCTTGGAAGTGGATCCTCTACTGCCTTCAAATGACTAACCAACAGAGCATTAAAATAACACGGGAAAAGAGAAAACACAAGCAAGAACTGCACCCTTTATTTCTTCTTCTCCCAATGCCTGATGAAGAGAAACTATGAGAAATAAACAACTGCTATTAATGTACTGTTTAAGACGGCTTGCTATACAGCCATAAATAAGCAATACACAATTTAAAGACAAGTTCATTTGATTAATATTTAGTGAGTACTATATGCATGTAGTGTAAAAATAAAGGAAACATAATATTGAAATTGGTTTTTTTTATTTTTTTCTTCTTTGTGACTGAATAATATTGAAATTGTTAAGGAGTCAGTAAATGAAGATGAAAGCTTAATAACAGTTTCTGTTTTACATGTAATAATATTAATGCAGGTAAACATTGACGATAACAAGTTTAAGAGCCATAAGAATTTTAATGTGAACAATGCTTTTCATTATCTCTAACTCAGCATAATTCTCTTTACATAGTAGCTTGGATCAACCCTTAATATCTGTGGTACCAGCAATTAGGGAGATGTATTGCACCGGAAAAGTCTGCTGTCAGGGACCTCTTCCAAGATACTGAAGAGCAATAATGTCAGTTTGAAGACTAAGGTGTGCCTAATTTTGGTCATGACCTTCTCAGTCATCTTCACAATAGAGAGCTGAACAATGAATATGGGTGATAGGAGAAGAATTGATGCTTTTGAGTTGTAGTACTGGAGAAGAGTGCCGCTGAAAACTCCATGGACTACCAAAAGAGCAAACAGATATGTCCTCTTAGAAAGGGTGCAGATCGAGTGCTTTTTGGAGGTAAGGATGATGAAGCTTCATCTTTCATACGTAGAACATGTAGCCAGGTGTGGCTATTCCTTAGAGAGGGACATTATGCTTAGAAAGATGAAAGGTCAACATGGAGACAAAGACCCCTAATGAGATGGAGTGACTGATTTCAACAATGAGCTCTAGTGTTTTGAAGACGATGAGGATGGCACAGGATGGGGCAAGTTTCAGGTAGGCTGTTCATAGGGTCATTACGAATCATTCTCGACTTGATGGCATCTACTAACAACACTCTGTCTATATTGGTTGAATTGAGTCGATTTGGCTCCAGGAACTTTCATATTTATTAGTTAGTCAGAAAGAACAAAAGAAAATATACTAATTTTTTTAACAGTATAAAATAGAAATTTTATTTAAAAATATAGAAAATCTTAAGAGATAATTTAGGGGTAAGTTTTCAGGAGAAAAAGAAACTATTTTTGATTGAATTTTGCTTAATATCCTTAGCTTATATAATGTCAGGGAAAGATTATTCAGTCTTTGTAGAATTCTACAAGTTTGCACTTCCAGAAAGAGAATGAAAAGGCAACCAGACCTGAACACTCAGTTGGTGAAGTTCATTTTCTTAGAACATACCACTCAACTTTGGAGCTAACTAATTATTTCTCACATTTCTGAACAGAGCATCTCTATCATACATGCTGTTATCTATTTCCTAAGGACTATTATTTATTAACATGATTTTTTAAAAAAATGCAAGAAAGATAATGGTAGTTAGTGCAGGGTGTAGAAATCAGTTAAGGTATTACACAATACTCACTCTTGAAAAATATTGTAGAGAATTGCCTAATAACTGGACTTTGAATTCTCTTTGTACAAGGTTAAACTGATTTTGTTCATTTATATGTATTATATTAACTTTAAGAGCTGAAAAAAGTAGTAGACCTAGTTTAAGTAGTTAGCTTTATTAAAGAGTTAATATATTGTGTGTTTTATTAACGTAAATGTGTAATAAAAGTAAATACAGAAGAACTAGAAATACATAGTAAAGATTGAACAATGTTAATTTAAGCACCTTAAAAAATATGCTATTTGATAGAAGTAGTAATTAACCTATCCTTTTTAAAGAATTCTTTTCTATCTGACTCAGCATAATTAAGAGGTGAAGAGAAATTTTCCAAATCCCTGGACTATACGAAAGATTGTAGCATCAGGATTGGAGGAAGACTCTATCAAAAACCTATGTGAAGCAGATGATACAACATTGTTTGTATAAAGTGAAGAAAACTTGAAGCACTTACTGAAGATTATATTGCCTCAAAACCATGCTTGGAATGGATGATATGCAGGAGAGAAGACTCTTGGATAAGATGGATTGATACAGTGACTGGGGTAATAAAGGCAGCGGTGTCGGACACAGATTGGCTCAGGATAGGACAGGGTTTGGAGCGATTGTACACAGGGTCGCTATGAGTTGCAGGCGACTCAATAGCACATAACAAGAAGAATTTGGATAAACATCTCTTTGTTTTGGGTACTCTTCCAGTGAAATTATTTCTGTTATTAAAGAATACCAGAATGAACTAGCCTCATCGTCTGCATTCCTTGTTTTGTATCTCAACAGTAGATGTAAATAAGCCCTAACTTTGGGACTCAGTGGAAATAAAAAGCTATTGTCTACATTGAAGAAGAATATGGCAATGTTTAAACTCATACTTTTGCAATATATGATATTAAATTATAGTTCCACCTGAGCAAAATAACCCAATCAAAGTGGCATGAACTAAAATAAAATAAAGTTAAAATTGTATTAACAAAGCTTACTTTTCCTGATAGATGATTGAGAAGACTCACAACTCAGGCAATTTCAGAGGAGAAAAGTAACACATTTATTTAAAATAACTTGGCTTATTAATAACTTCTCTATTCTCTGCTAGGGAATACTTTGAAGTCTGTGTGACCTTGTCCAGTGTTATTATATAGCTCATATTTTAGGAATAATATTATATAGGAATTTCTATTAACCTTTTTTGTCGAAAGATATAACTATCTGCAGGTAAAATGTATAGAACTAGCTTCTTCAGCTCATGGTGAGATGAAGTGCTTTGCATGCTTCCTCCCAAGGTCAAGGTAGGTGAATGCTAGCCAAGCAGCCAGAAGCAGAAGCAGTGTATTTTCACCCACAAAGTAATGTAGATTATACTATGTCAATGATCAAAGACTATAGCCTTCAATATGGAATATATCTCAACATTAGCAAACCAGACACCCTCACCACTGAATCAATAGGCAAAATCCTGATAAATGGAGAAGAGACTGAAATTGTCAACTAGTCTGTCTTACTTGGGTGCACAATCAACACCCTTGCTATTAGTAATCAAGAAATCAAGAGTCATATTGAATTGGGAAAGTGTTCTGTCAAGGATATCTCTAAAATACTTGGAAGCAATGATGTCATTTAAATATTAAGATGTACTTCATTCTAACCCTTTTTTAAATTATTTAAGATAGACAATTACTAAGAATGGCAGAAGAATCAACATCTTTGAGTTGTGTTGTTGGAGAAGAGTACTGAATATTCCATGAACAGCACTTTTTTTTTAAAGTAAACAAATGTGACTTAGAGAAAAGGCAGCCAGGGTGGTCTTGGAGGCAGGGATGTTGAAGCTTCATCTCACATACTTTGGACATGTTGTTAGGAGATGCTATTCCTTGGAAAAGGACGCCATACTTGGAAAGGTAGAGGATCAGCAAAAGAGAGGAAGACCCTCAAATAGATGAACTGCAACAGTGACTGCGGCAATGGGCACGAGAGGGTTGGAAATCGTGAGGATGGCACAAGATAAGAACAGGCTTCAGATCTCTTGTTCATAGGGCTGCTGGAAGTCAGACTCACCTCAACAGCTCCCAACAACAACAATGTCTCAGGTCATCTGAAACAGGAAAAGATGAAGAAGTATGTACAATGAATACTTTCTGAGTAGGCAAAGGTACATATTAACATTTCTGTCAACTTTGAGACTAGAGATAAAATCCAGAGGCAGCATACCTTTGCCTTACATTACCGGTAGCTGACTACCATGTCTTAGAAAAAGAATGCTTTTTTTAACTTGTAGTCTTCATCATTTTGGCTATTTGAGCTTCCAATCTCCCCTAGTATTCAGTCCTCCATCCAAAATAAAAATCACAAGAGTCACCTACACAGTTTTAGTCCAATGTATGATACAAAATGAAAGAGGAATTCTATGAAAAAGGGTTCACAAAACTGAAAGTGTTATGCAAATACAATTTGTTACTGCATTCCTAAGAAGGCAGTTGTTGGTTGTGCTTTCTGCTGTGCTCTGCAGGAATCTGGCTGTTGCTTTCTACAGTGACACATAACAGTCTGACTGCTAGAGCATACAGAATCCTCCAGACATCCTCTTCACTTCCTCTGACCACTCCATCCTTAGTCCACCCACACAAGCAAATGCCAGCCTCATTAGGACTCCTCCACAGATTAATTAGGCTTAACAGGCAAAAATATACTAGCAATTGATCATTCGAGTGTCTTTTATTTTGCCTGGAAAATGAGTTGTTCTCGCTTTCTCCTAGAAAGTCTGTGATAGAGTATATGTGTGTGCCTTGGTAGTAGTTGAAGCTGGGGTTGATTCCTTTACCTGCCTCACCTTGGACCAATTATGTTTGCTCGAGTACCATAACCATGACCTTCTCTTCTGACCCCAGGCAGTCATCTCAAATGTTTCTCAGAGTCACAAGACATTACAAAACAATGAGATGCTGGAGAATTCTGCTTCTATCTGCGGAGGGAAGCAATATTAGAAAATCACTTGTAAATGTCAGTAATAACTACATCTTCTCTAGCACTTGCTGTGGGCCACTTTGCAACATTGCTTTAACAGAAGAAGATAAAGTATCAATGTTGATGGTTTCATCCCATAAAAATCCTGTCTTGATGACCAAAATGATGAAGTTCTCAGCTTTCATTTAAGGCTATGGAGGGGATTTCTGATTGCATTATTTAAATGGATTTGGTTAAGAATATTCTGTTTTCAGAATTCCACATTAATTAAGGAAATAACTATAGGTACTCCAGGAAGACACATGGAGAAAAGAAACAATAATTGGTACATACAAATATTTAGTAAAGATCCCTTCAAAACTTTATTAGAAAAAAATGATCAGTGTATTTAAAGAGGCCAAGAATAGAATGGAAAATTACATGACTCTTGAAAGCAGAGAAAATTCACCCCCTGGTTTTCAGCAGTGAAGGTAACAGGAAGGGCCTCAGAGAGACATTCATCTATGGAACTTCACCATACTTCTGTGCTAAGCTTGGCAAAGAATCAAAAGCATTAAGGAACCTGGGTATGCAAACGATCCACCTGGTCTGAGTTGCAAGATCCTATCTGTTCTAACTTATGGCCTAACTTTGAAATGTCTCCCTTTTATATCAAGAATTTATGAACAGTTTAGTAGTGAGATATATATCTTCAAATAGCTTATTCCATATTTTATATTATTATATATTATCTATATCTTCAAACAGTGGCTATTGCTCACCATGTTAGTGAAAATAATATTTTTGGAAGAGTTTCATTTAATTTTTTCCTTTGTATTTCTATCTACCCAACGAATGGAGCCTTAAGATTCTGAATGAGTTAAAGAAAATGAAGAGTTTGTATTCACGCAGCATGTATTTTTGCTGTTTTTGTTTTTATTGAGTGATGTCAAATTGACTATAAATCAGTATGACCCGATGACAACCAACTGAAACCTTCTAGACTCCTGTGACACAATAAAAGTAATTGTGTCAATGCATCTCAGTCAAAGAGAAGACACTTTTTTCTTAATGCTCTGATTTTCTAATTGTGATATCTTTATCCAAGGA
This sequence comes from Elephantulus edwardii, assembly GCF_000299155.1. Taxonomy (NCBI): domain Eukaryota; kingdom Metazoa; phylum Chordata; class Mammalia; order Macroscelidea; family Macroscelididae; genus Elephantulus; species Elephantulus edwardii. Next base: position 6,358,784 of record NW_006399764.1, on the reverse strand, counting down.
CTGTTGCCTCCTGACACGATACCCAAAATAAAAGAGACAAAATTTTACTACCCCTGCCTCTAAGGAACACCTTGGTTACACTTCTTCTAAGACATTGATTTCTTTTTTCTGGTGGTCCAAGACCACAATTCAAAGGCATCAATTTTTCTTCAATTTGTCCTCAGTATGTATTTAATGTTGCGATTCATTTCTACAAAAGCACTATAAAGCAGGACTAATTCTCATATTTTATAGATGGAAGGAAAAAAACAGGCTAGAGAAATTTGATTCTCAAGACAACATTTAGTTGATGATAGAAGAATTAGGCCACAAATTTATCTAACTCAAATACTACCTTGTCCATTCTTCTGTACAGTATATAATCTGAGATTGAGTACACTAGCAGGAGGTAGAGTTGAGAAATGGCCAGTTCCTTGAAGTTCAAATGAACCTAGGATGCACTCTGCCTTTTCATGCTAGCATAGAGACAAAGCATCTATACAAAAGTCAAGAAGGTAAACCTTCATAAACACTATAATTCATAAATATGCATGTTTGCTTTATATAAAGGTATAATTACACCTTTAAAACACCATCCACATTTCTCATAGGTATTCTACCTAATTTCTCCACAGGTTTGCTTAGTGGTGGTTCAGAAGGGACAGAGTCTATGAAGGATAAAGACCTATCTGTAGACATCGAGTCATTTTCTGAAGATTAGAGACTCAGCTATGTGAAGACAATGTTGGCAAGTCCCAGGAGTAGAGGAGGCAGCTGGGGATAGTTCAGGGCAACTCCCTGGGGCCTCACATGCATCAGGAAGAGGCTGGCACCAAACAGTTGCTGGAAGAGCTGCCAATGGAGATTGGCACTTGTTTCTGAGATCATGGGGAAACAAGTTGCCAGAAGCCTTGCCAGCTGGAAAAGGACTTCCTCGTGGAAAGAAGGGAATGGGCCGTGATTGAAGATGCCAGAAAATGACTATCTGTGATGCAGAAGGAGAATGGCGATGTGCATACGGGGCGGGATGTACGGGGTGGAAAAGAATGCAGGACAATAACACAAACAAGCAAATGGAAGGCAGAAAAGGAGGAGAGAAGGAAGGAGAAGAGGATTCAAAAGGAAAAAAGATTTAGAAAATCACGGCAATTAACAGAGTCCTAAAAGGGCAGCTTGATTTAGCTAATTTATATCAATTGTATTAAAACTATTAGATGAGGGAAATAAAGGGGGGAAGTCATTACTGAAGAAAGGGAAATATAGTATAGGGACACATGTTGTACATGTTGAATATCAGAGCAACCTGACTTTGAATCTCAGAACTACCATTTCAAAAGGTGTGACCTTTAGTGACTGTGTAATAATTTTGGACCTAATTTTTCTAATTTGCACTATGGCCACAGAAATAGAGAGATGGCAGCTGAAGTTGTTATTACTTTTAGAAGCTATGTCCTGTTGCCACTCAGTACATGCTGTGCACTGTCCAAGCACTTTAAACAATTACTGTCTCACATAATTATACTAATAACAGAAGGAAGTATGCAATTGGGATTAAAGCTGTTTGTACCAAAGTTGAGGTATCATAGTTAAAGCTGTTTGTATCAGAATAGTGTTAGCTCAAATGAAAACTCATTGCTGTCATGCTGACCTCAATCTATAGTGATACTTTAATAAGGTAGAACTACCTATTGGGGCTCCAAGGTCATACATCTTCTAACACAGAAGTCTAGCAGCCTGTAGTTTTATCATAGAGGGGCTGGTAGGTTTGAAATGCTGACCTTCTGGTTAACAACTGAATACTTTAACCTCAAGTCACTAGATTTACTATTTAAATCATTGATACTGCAGTTTCTTCTTCTTTTCTCCATCTCTCATTATGTGTGTGTATATATATATATATATATATATATATATATATATATATATATACACTCATTATATATATATACACTCATTATATATATAAAATTATATACATATACATAATATTTGGGGTATTTTAAGGTATGTGAGCATCTTGTTTGATAAATTAGTGCATTAGCAAGAGATGAAGACCCTCGGTAATATGTATGTGTAAAAATAGGAGTGTGTATAATTATATATTTACTCACATCATAATAAATTATTATTATTATAAATGAGCTATATATACACATATATCATTTAAGAACATTAGAGTAGGTGGATATATTCAGGAGGAAAGCAAAGGTCTGGGAACTGCCTTTTAAATATTTAATACTTTGGGTTCAAGTATACTTTGGGTATAAGAGGCTATTCTTGGAAGAAGGACATCATGCCTGGAAAGGTGAGGAAAGTGAAAGAAAGGAAGACCCTTAATCAGGTGGATTGACGCAGCAATTGTAGCAATGGTCTTGAGAGTGTCAGAGATTGTGAGGTTGGCACAGGATAAGACAGGGTTCAGATTTGATATTTATAGAGTCGCTATGTATGAGTCATGCTTGACTTGATGGCACCTATGAACATCTTGAAAAGATTAAAAGACTGAGTGGAATTTCCCTCTGACATAGGAGGAAATCAGGCAGTTGTGATGTCCTAGAAGTAAAAGATCAAATAGTACATATAGATTATGAAGCATAAAATCAAATGCTAATGTTTTGGGGTGCATATTTATGTATGAGACCATGTAGTACCTCTAATGTCATCATAAATCTAAAGCACTTAATACAGTGCCTTTTACATAGTAGGTGTTCAAAAGTACCTATTGTAGGTTAGTATTATTTTACTTACTACCAGAGAACTTGGTAAGAATACTGTTTTGTGCCAGGGCTTTCTTGCATTACAGCTTAAACCTGTGCTGTAAAATGGAAGGAGGGAGTGAGGGGAAAAGAGAGAAGTTGTTCAAACAAGCTTTACAATTTACTCCATAACCTCCACCCCTTGCCTTTCCTTCTAAAACAAAGATGTGCATGGAAAGGTATGGCATGTTGTACTTTTATTATAGATGTAATTGGATATCTATGACTCCTCTTACCCTCTCATAATATCTGTTGGATATAACTCTTGGCTTTCACATTTTGGCTACGTTCCCAGAACTGTATGTAATGTGTTTTCCTGAAATATTGAAAAGGAACCCACATTTTAAGTTCATCATTTCTATGCCTAAAAAATAATCTTACTCTTTTCCTGCTCAGATTGCCTTTTGTGTGGGATTTTCTCATCCTATACTCTTAAATTTAAAAGATAGAAAAGAAACAGTGAGCTGTACACAATCCCAGCATGCTGTGGTGGTCAAGAAAAGGATATATAAACCATCAAGGAAAATGAACTAAAGATCACCATGAAGTATATTTAACATGCATTACAGAAAGGGAAGATGAATACCAACACTTCTGAGATCCTACTGAGTCCTTCTTTCTCTACATATAATATTTGCATTTAGTCATCACAGAGCACTGGGGAATAGATAATATTACCCACAGACTGCAAAGAGCTGAACTTAAATGCAAGGTTATCAAATAGTAATGATTTCCACATTTTAAACATGCATTTTGGTTATATGCTAAGTCCTTCATATAAATTGAGCAAGTGTTGATGACCATAATCCTATCACGGAGATGTTTCTGCTACATTTTGAAAGATAAGAAACTGGACAAAAGGAGCCTGAGTAATGTGCTGAAGTTGCCGCAACTTAATAGATGTCAATGCAGAGGCTCAAGGTTTGAGCTACTTGTCATTGAGGACATGCTCAGTCTCCCACTCCATATTATCCCTCAAGGGAGATGTGTCTGGTCATTGAGTCATATATAGGACAAAATACAATTATTCAAACCTGTCTCATAAATAGTATCAACAGATTAATAATACAGTTAATCACACTTCCTATCAGTTACATTTAGTTACAAAAACCAACTTTTCTTGTAATTTCGAATCTCTCTCAGTTCATCATAATATTAGCAAAAACATATCAGAATTGTATTCTAATGGCAGCCTTCACTTAGTAAGGGTAGATTCATTAACACGACAAGAAAGGAAGAAATCACTCAAGAGATTATTAACAATCTGCAGGGAAATTTACAATTGTTCTGTAACTTTTGTAAAGTTTTGCTGAAACATTTAAAAACTTTTAGTGCCAATTTGAAATGTTCAGTTAATCCTTGAGTTATAAACTTCCAATTTACAAACAATTCCTTCTTGTCCTTTAATGTTTAACGCAAATTTAGCCTCACTTGGCTATCAATGAACTAACCCATACTCACAATAAATTCTTCACACTTAGCTTAGAAGGCAAGTGGTTCGAGGCCACCAGCTACTCCACGGAGAAGGCTGCCTCAGAAAATCCACCGGCTGGGTCAGCTACGGGTCAGTTCCAACTCAGCAGTATACAACAACAACAACAACAAACACGTACGTGTGTGTGTGTGTGTGTGTGTGTGTGTGTGTGTAATTGGAAGGAGGACTGGCATCCACTTCCTAAACAACAGGCCTCTGGAAACTCTATGAACTTTGATAAATGTTCATAATTGTAGAGGGTCTTCAGGCCTTTTGTTCATAGGGTCCCTATGAGTTGTGTTTGACTGAATGGCAAATAATATCTTTAATCTCTTTGCCATCAGGTCAGACCCAACACACTGATAATCCTCTAAGGGGTTTTCACCAAGTCATAGCAGACCATCTAGTAGGTTTTAAGAGCATAGAAAGAGGTTCTCCTATTTCTCCTTCAGAGTAACTGATGAATTCAAACTAGCTGTCTTTGGATGGGCAACATAAGTCCTTTCTCACTAGACCACCAGAGTTTCAGGCATGCCTGTACATACACAAACACATCACAATAAAAAAGAAACAAACAAAAAAAACCTAATTTAAGTGTTTTTAATTCTACTAAATCCCATTTATAACTTTAATCAGAGCTTCTGATCCGAAACTCATTTATTAAAATAATTACAGCTCAAAGAAAAATAACTTCTGCTTATTGATATGTTTAGCTTTTTATCAGATAAAGGCGTCATTTTTAATGTTTTCTCAGGACTGAAGTGTTTGTGTAGTACTAAATCTACCTCAAATCCTCAGACAGTGAGATTTGGAAAATGATAAATGAAGTTTTAAAATACACACAATACTAGGATTTTCCTGTAGAATAAAGGCGAAATAGTAAATGGTTTCAATGCCAAGCTAAAGCTCTGATATGGGCTTTACTGATCAGTGTTTCATCTCAGGACAGAAAAGGAAAAGAAATCACACTCAAGAACTAGTGAAGCTTCTGGAGATAGAATGTTGTTAGAGTGCTCTGTAATTGATGGCAATGTCTCCTAGATGAGTCTGTTTCTATGTGATTGTTGTAGCAAGATTAGACAGGTAGGAAAAATAAACCATCATTTCATGAAGCATGGGTAGAGATTGTCTAATCATTTTTCCAAGGCTAGGCTTAAGCTCAGCATATTATCAGAGTCTTTACTTAAATTTTACACCCCAGCCCTATCACCAAATTATTTCTATGACAATGTATGTGAGACTAACTCAAAGTGGAGTTTATATTGATTAGCAAGGTTTTCTTGAGTCTTTAAAGGTTTTTTTCATCTAAAAATAGTAGCTGGTCTTAAATTTTGTAACTTGAGTTATTGGGGATTTGCAAATAAAACAATTATCATAATCCTTCAACAAATGAGGAATATGTCAAGCACAGTTAATAATAGAACTGGAGATAGAATAATCATGCCCATTGTATAGTTTCTATTAGGAAACTATATTATACCAGTCTGAATACTGTATTAGCAGCAAAACAGTACTATAGTGGTTATTACTGTGTAAAAAAAAAATCTGGTTCTCCTAAAGCACTTAATAGGTATTTCTTACCCTTTTTAAGTTATTTATAAATCTAGTAGGTTTTTTGTCTATTGAAATGGAATAAAAGAGATAGAAATCATTTCTGAACAAAATCTTTAAGAGCCTGGGTGCAATTTAACACTTTATTTCCATAACCACCCAGTATAGACATCATAACTCCATTGTATTCATAATTTGTTCTAAGATTAGTAGCAAGCCAGTTATAAGAAGTGTGGAGTCAACAGCATCCCAAGTACTTTATTTACTGCATAACTCCATGATTTTCAACATACACAGTCCCTCTTCCATTCTGTTCCCCGACTCTTGGTTCAACTGTATGTGATGCAAGCCAGCATTGCAGAGACTGGTAAGACTGGTAAGCAATGGAGACTATCAGTTGCCGGAGAGCTGGAAAGAAGGTTTCCCCAAAAGAGAGCTAGCACTTAGCTCTTAGGGGCTTAGATAAGCCTCTCATCAGGTGTAGTTTGTATCCCACCCTAGTTCTATCTCCTTAATACAATAAATACTTACAAAATAAACAGTTCCTCAATGGCTTCTTGTTGTTGTGTAGAGTGAAATCAGAACCAACCCATCAGAGGCAGTTGAATTATACGGGAGGAGATTGCCCAACTTTCTCTTACAGCTGATAGATTTGAACTGTAAGCCTTGAGGATTACAGCACAGCTCCTGACTACTCGGCCACCAGAACCCCCTTAATCAATGACTAGGGAAGACATGTGAACAATAAACTTTGACACCACAGATCCACATACCTTACTGAAAGCCTAAGTCTTAGAGCAGAGTTCTCAGCAGATCTCAAGACAAATATTCAGCAAATTTATCATAAATAAGTCAGTATTTAATATGCTAACCCACTGATTTTGAGATTTGGTCTTACTTTACCAACTCTTCCCTTAGTATTTATTTTGACACTATGCATTCACATCATAGAAAAAATGGCTATTTGATGCTTTCCTGATGTACCTCTGGCATTAAAAATGCTGAGCTGTGAAGCAAGAGTAGATCTGACTGTGACGGTTAAAGTCATCCATCAATGTGACTGACTTATAAGTCTCAATGGTTTGAGAGTTTTGGAATCTGGCTAATGTGTAATGATGTAGTTACCTTCTCACTCCCTTTTGTAATCTGATGTTCTCATCTTCATTTTTTTCACCTACAAATTCTCATAGAAAAACATCTGGTCTTTGGAATCTAATAATATTAAGAAATGAGGAGTGGACCCATAGTATAACAAACAAATTTAACTCTTATAAGTGTTAGGCTGATAACATAGAAGAGGCATTTAATGTGCATTTAAGGAGTAAGAAATATGCTCTACTATATTACACATGCATACATGAGTTATTTTCCTAATTCATTTATAAATTCAATTGTTGTGATGACACAGTACTTGTCACATGGTATGTGCCCAACAGGGGTTGGTTTAAAGTCAATGAGTCAAAAACAAAACCTATAGTAGAGAAATTCAACTTTGTTTTACAGTGATTGTTAACCAGAATACTGATTCTAGACAAGTCTTAGTTTTTTCATACTTTATAATTTAAAAAACTCACATGAGTGTCATTATTTCATATCCCTCATAAACTAAGCTAGAATTTAAATATGTGTTATACTCTTGATTCAAAACAGGTACACAGTAAAAAGCTATTTTTCACCAAGAAACATATTTGACTGTTTTTTTCACATTTCAATGCTGATAAACTTTAAACTAGATGTTCAACGCAAAAATCTCATTTTCTTCTTTAAAACTGGGACATAAAATGTTCTGGAAGCAGATGGAAATCAATAGGAAAGTTGCATTAGTAGTTTTGTTGAGGGTTAGCAGTTTAAGATTAAATTGTATATACTTAGGGTTTTTTCCAACTACCCCATAACACAAGATGCTCTTTGCTCAGCATTGTTTTAATCCCTCTTTCTAGGCATCTAACAACTCTTCCTCTTAATAAAGTAAAAATCTGACTGCTTGTCTCCCATGGGAAGATTTATAAGGAAATCTTCCATTATCCTGGCTGATAAGAATGCTTTCCACCAAACACAGCTGCCTCTCCAAGTAGATACTCATCTCTACTGGGGGGAAAAAATCTTTTTAATGATCATAGTGCCATGATTTACAGGTGTTAGCTGAGAGAAGATTAATCCAAACAGACTTGAAGGAAGTCTACATACACACATCACATTTAAGAAATAAAACAAATTAAAGAAATAAAGAGTAACAAACACTCTCCAACTATAAAAAACCATTTTGGACTTGTACTTTATTTCTGTGGGCTCAATCAGAGCCCTATACGTAAAACTGAAGCAACAAACTGAGTCTTTCTAAAACCTTTTTTATCAACATTTCTATTGAATTATCAACAAAATTAAACAATGAGAGATTCTGTAAATGTATACCTGAGAGGAGTTGTGGAGCTTTGGGTAAAATTTGTTCAGCTAATCTAAATAAATATTACTCTGAAATGTGACAATCAATTTGCATGTTAAATATCGTAGATGAGAGTGCATTAAGTTTTCCTCGGCTCAAATCTGCAGACTCAGGCTTTTCGCATATAATTTGGATGAACACAAGATTACTAGCCATACCATTCAGACTCATCTGATTTTAGTGGTACCCTTGAGGATTGACTCAATGCAGCTGACTGGCTTCTTTGTACATTAAATTGCCTCCAATCTGATTGGTTACATCATGATATTATAGACGGTGAACTATTTGTCACAGCACAATTCTTTATTTTTTTTTTTTTTGTGAGTTTGGCAAAGTTACCTATTTTCTTAAAGTTCTGATTTCTAATTTACCATGTGGATATACAATCACTGTTACCAAATACCTTTAGGCTGACAAAATGGAAACAGAAGTCATCATTAATGGCACTGTATTTCTCTATCAGGTTGATGAACATGATCTGTAATATTTAAATTTATAGGTCCGTTTTGAAGCTTTTTGTTCAGTCTATGGGAGTGGGTGTGTACATATGCACACATATATGTATTTGTGATGATGTGTATATAGGCTCAGAATTAGACCTTGGCTACATATAATACAACAGTTTCACTTACAGGAGACATGAGAATCAGTGTTGCGTTTCACTTCTCACCATGTGTCTCAATGCTAAAGATATAGATTACAGTGTGAGAGCTGGGGTAATTATAGCCTTCCCAATGTTAAACTCCAAAACCTCCTCATTTCACAGGGCACCACTAGTTTACTTTCTCAAAGCTGATTTCAGCATTTTGGCAGATGTTTTATGAAAGTTGTAAATGGGCACAAATGGAGAAATATCCTAATATTGAGAGTAGTAAATATCATTGTCATGAGCCTAAGGCTTCTCTATACACATTAGGAGAAAGTACTCTCCAAAGAGAATGGTTCGGAGTTAAAAGTGGATAAATCACTATCGTAATAATCATAAAAAGCAATTGTACACCAGCGTTAGATGTTCTCTGGGTAACCAGGTGCTAATAATTTTACTGTATTAATGAAGACTTAAAGGCATATTGGTTCATGCATTTGGATGATATTTGCTTCAGCATTAGGGAGGCTTGATGTCTTCCTTTTAAACTCAAGTTATTAACTTGACCCTGTTATTGAGAAATTGCAATTCTTAATTTAAGGGTAATTTACAATGGCATCTATAACATTAGATACAAATGGGACATTAGCTAGGGATGGAGTGGAGGACATTCATGCATTTTTATTCTCTATTATGGCTCACGAAAGATCAGGCTTGTAGAAAAGACAGTAGATATTTATCCTTTGCCTTATTCCTACTCTTCTTTACCTCACATAAGTCGGACCGTGCAAAGAGATCCAAATAGAGGAGTTTGAATCCCTCTCTTGTATGCTGGGAAGTGTGATGATGGCACAGGATAGAACAGGGTTGCTATGAGTCACACTCGACTCATCATCATCTAAAAACAACAACAACATGTAAATTGTGAAGATCTAAAGCATTTTTCCACAGTGTTAAAGAAATTTGTTGACTCGGAGGTTTATATATACACCTCTAAATTTTTACAGAATATATTTTTTTAAAGATTAACTAGTGTCTTTGAGGTCAATAATTTGTCAAATGTGTAAAACAAGTCTTATTTAAATTTCAATCTATTTTGTTTTCAGTTAAGTACAAATGAATATACATTTAATAGGATATTCATTTAGGAAAGACCGTATGTCTTTGAGCTTTGGTGCTGGAGAAGAGTACTGAATATACCACGGACTGCTAGGAGAACAAACAAGTTCATCCTGGAGAGGATGAAGCCATGCCACTCTTTGGAGGCAAGGATTCTGACGCTTTGTCCAACATATTTTGGACATCTTGCAACGCAGGGTCAGTCCTTAGAGATGTCATGCTTGGGAGGGTGGAGGGACAGCGCAGAAGAGGAAGACCCTCAATGAGATGGACTGATTCAGTCACTGGAGTAATGGGGATAAGTGTGTCGGAGGCAATAAGATTGGTAAGGGATAAAGCAGGATTTAGGGATATTGTACATAGGGTTGCTATGAGTCTCAGGCAACTTGATGGCACATAACAACAACACAACTTATAATCATTAAATATCTGTATTCCGAAAACTCTAGACATGACTATAAACTAGACAGTTTTTCCAAAATAATCACCTATTCCACTTATCTTCTGTGCCAAGAGAAGTGGAATAGGTGATTTCTAAGAAGAATTTGCTCTTTCTATATCCAGAGCTGAACAGAAGATTCCAAAAGGCTGCTCGGAATGACAAAGCAAAATACTAAAACGAAATGTGCGAGGAGCTAGAGTCAGAAAATCAAAAGGGCCAAACTCGCTCAGCATTTCTTAAGCTCAAGGAACTGAAGAACA
>NW_006399764.1:6334557-6346476 GCF_000299155.1 Elephantulus edwardii | reverse complement strand
AACAACAACAACAACAACATATCCAGATCCTTTCCTAGGAATGGAGCAGTGGAGCACTACATTATTTAATGGTTTAAAATCAGGAAAAATATTTGTCAGGGCTGTGTCCTTTCTCCATACCTATCCAATCTGTGTGCTGAACAAATCATTCTAGAACCTCGACTCTATGAGCTCTCATCAGGTTTAGGGGATGACTCATCAACAACTTGCATTATGTAGATGACACAACTTTGCTTGCTGAACATGAAGAGGACTTGAAACTCTTGCTGCAGAAGATCAAGATCTATAGCCTTCAATATGAATTGCATCTCAGCATCAAGAAGACAAAATTCCTCAGCAGTGGACCTCTAGGCAAATATCATGATAGATGGAGAAAAATTTGAAATTGTCAATGATTTCTTCTTACTTGTGTCCAGTTACACCCTTGGTACCAGCAATCAAGAGATTTATTGCACTGGGCAAATCTGCCCTCAATGACCTTTCCAAATTAACAAGGTCAATGATGTCAGGCTGAAGATTTAGTGTACCTGATTCAGATCATGATCTTTTCAAACAGTTGCTATGTGTCTCTAAGCTGCAAAATGAATACAGACAACTGAACAAGAATTGATGCTTCTTAATTGTGTTGAAGAAGAGCACTGAATATTCTGTGGACTTGCAAAATAACAAACATAGTTGTCCTGAATAAACTGAAGGTGAGGATGAAGAAATTGGAAAAGATCCAGTGGATATATGAAAAGATGGGGTAATGGTGGGCATAGATCATTGGTGATTAATTTTATAGGACACAATGTATGGAAATGGTTGTATGAAACACAATGTGAATGAAGGAATGTGTGAAACACGATGTATATTAATTTTTATACAAATAAATATAAAATAATTTTTCAATTTTTTTTTAAGCATAACCAGAGTGCCACATGGAGGCAAGAATGGTGATGCTTTGGTTCAAATACTTTTGGAATGTTGCTAGAAGAGGCACGCCATGTTTGGAAAGGTCAGCAAAGGAGAGGGAGACCCTCAATGGGATGGACTGATATGACACAGTGACAGTGGCAATGGCCTCAAGTGTGTCAGAGATGGTGAGGACGGCACAAGATAGAACAGGGATCAGATCTGCTGTTCATAGAGTCATTATGCATCTTACTTGACTCAACAGTACTTAACAAAAATTAATTTCATAATCTCAGCCCTAGAAATGCATTAGAAGTGTTTGAAGAATACTGATATCTGATTTTTTTAAAGTAAAATAATCAAAACATTGGAAAATGTAAGCTCTCCAAGTACTTCTACAATCCAGTTACGTTTGGGAAGCTTGACTAATCACTGTGTGAGAGATAATGAGGATGGCACAGGACAAGGTGGGGCTTAAGATCTACTGTCCTTAGTGTCACTGAGTCATAGCCACCTTGAAACTCAACAACAGCATGTAATTCTACTTACTTATGTGATCCTAACATCTGTTACCTTCAGATTATTTCAAAACACAGAATTCTAATTTCCCCACATCTTTTAGGGGAGCTGGACAGTGAATAAGGATGTCAGAAGAAGAGTTGACGCCTTTGAGCTGGGGTGTTGGAGAAGAGCACTGAACATCCCATGGATGGCCAAGAGAATGAACAGATAGGTCTTGGAGATGGTGCAGCCACCAGCTGGCCAATGGTAGAAAACTGGATCGCCTCATCCATGGGATTAACTGTCTCTGAAAACCTGCCCGAGGATCAGCTATGGATTGGCTCAGACTCTACAGCACACACAACAAAACAACTATAATAAAGCTCTGAGATTTGTTGTCTTGTGTCAACTATGATTCACAGTGACCGTATGAACAACCCATATAGATCTTATCCTATCATGTACCATACACATCATTTCTATCGTGCTCAAGTCCATTTTGGAAGTCAAAGTGTTAAATCATCTTGTTGGGAGTACAACTTCTCCCAGCATGATATCTCTCCTCATGGATTGGTTCTTCCAGAGAATATACCTGAAGTATTTCAGACAAAGTTTCACCATATTTGCTTTTGAGGATCACCCGTTACACTTCCTTCAAGGTATATGTTTGTTCTTTACCAGTCTATGACAAATCCAATACTCTTTGTCAACATCTCAATTCAAAGGCACTGATTCCTTCTTTGATCTCTTTTATTCATTGTCCAACTTTCAGATGGGTAGGAAGCAACTGAAAAGACTAAGACTTAAATCTTGGGAAAGTCATTAGCAAGTGACCTCTCCAAATAATTGGGGAGCAATGATGTCAGTTTGAGGTGTATCTGATTCAGGCCATGGTCTTTCCTATCCCTTGCTATGTATCTGAGAACTGGACAATGAATAAGGATGACAGAAAAAGAATTGATGCCTTTGAGCTGTGGTGTTGGAGAAGAGTACTGCACATCCCATGGACCAAAAAAAAAAAAAAGAATCAACAAATATGTCTAAGAGAAAGTGCAGCCAGGGGGCTCCTTGGAAACAAAGATTATAAAGCTACATCTCACATACTTTGAGCATGTTGCTAGGAGAAGCTATTACTTGTATATGAGGCTTAGAAATGAAGAGCGTCAGTGGACTTGAAGGGAGGAATTGCATAGCAATGAAAGTTTTTCTTTTACTTATCAAGGAGAAAAGTGAATTGTGGGGAGGGGGTGGGCAGGGAGGAAAGTGCAACAATGAATGACTGGAAAACCTAAGTCTCTTTAAACTCATTAAATTTAATTAAAAAAAAAGAAATAAAGGAAAACAGGAAGACCCTCAAGCAGGCAGATTGGCACGGTAGCTGCTACAAGGGGCTTTAGCGTGTCAAGAAGTATGAGGACAGCACAGGATAGCACAGGGTTCAGTTCTGTTGTTCATAGAGTCACAGTGGGTCATATTCAACTTGACAGCACCTGACAACAACATTATGGCTTAGATCAGACAAACTTTAGTCTTTATACTAGCTTACTTTCACTTTAGAGATTTGGAAATATCTTTGATAGTAGTTTTCCCCAGTGCAATGTATCTTTTAATTTCTTGGCAGCTGCCACCATGGGTGTCTATTGTGGATCCAAGTTAAATAAAATCACTGACAACTGCAATCAAATCTCCATCTCTCTTGATATTCTCTAATTATCAATTGCTGAGGATTTTTCTTATCTTGATATTGAGGTGCAATCAATATTAAAGGCTATAGACCAATGTAGTCATTGATCTTCTGCAGTAACTTTTCAGTAAGCAGAATTGTGTCATCTGCATAATACAGGTTGCTGATGAATCTTCATTCGGGCCTGATGCCACATTCTTCTTTACATAGTCCGTCATGGACAAAGGATATAGTCATAGACTTGATGCACACTTTTCTTGATTTTAACACATGCAGTGTTCCCTTGCTCTTTTCAAACAACAGCTTGATCTCAGGATAACAAGAAATTATTCCAGGATTCTTATACTTCTCAATGTTAACTATACTTTGTTGTGATTCACATAGTCAAATATCTTTATATAGTCAATGAAACACATACAGATTTTTTTATATTCTGTTTTAGAAATGTCTAAATATTTGACAGAATGGAATTCATTAAATAGATTATATTATGGTATCTCATCACAAAATTATAATGTGTCTACCCTAAAAAACACTTACAAAAACATGCTTGCAATATTTTATAAATGATATATGGTATCAGCAGCCCATAATATCTCAATTAAGATGTTATGATAATTATACACTAATTATATAAAATGTGTATGCCTATGTTTTTTTGTTGTTGTTATGTGCCATTGAGTTGCCTATCACTCATAGCAACCCTATGTACAACAGCCCTAAACCCTGCTCTATTCTTTGCCAATCTTATTGTCTCTGACACACCTATCCCCATTTCCCCAATGACTGAATCAATCCATGTCATCGAGGGTCTTCCTCTCTTGTGCTGTCTCTCCACTTTTCCAAGCATGATGTCCCTCTCCAAAGACTGGTTCCTCCTTGAAACAGGTCCAAAGTAAGTCAAACGAAGTTTCAGAGTCCTTCCTATAAGGAGAAGCTTGGTATCACCCTCTCTAGAATGAACCTGTTTGTTCTCTTAGCAGTCCATGGTATATTCAATACTCTTCTACAGCACCACAGCTCAAACACATCAATTTTCTTTATATCATCCCTAGTCATTTCCCTATGCCTATATGTGTTTGGACATGTTGTAAGGAAGGACTGGTCCTTGGAGAAAGACATCATGCTTGGTAGGGTGGAGGGACAGCGCAGGAGAAGAAGGCCCTCCAGGAGGTAGATTGATTCAATTACTGGGGTAATCGGGATGGGAATGTCAGAAACAGTGCAACTGGCACAGGACATAGCAGAGTTTAGGGATGTTGTACACAGGGTTCCTATGAGTCACAGCGACTCGACGGCACATAACAACAACAACAACAACAACAATAATGTGTAGCTACTGTAAAAGAACATATGTAAACTTGTTGAAATTAAAGAGAAATAAGAGTAGAATCTTAAGGTTTCTCTTGTTTTACCAACAAGAACAGGAACATTGTCTAGTTTTCACTCAGTACAAGTCAAAATATTTGGCTTATGTATATTTCACAATATTTGACTACGTAAATCACATAGTTTGAACCCATATGTCAATATCATAGGCCTGGAGACCTATTTCCATTAAAGTTACAGTCAAGGAAACTCCATGGGGCAGTTCTAGTATGAAACACATGGAACCACCATATTGAGAACTTGATGGCAACCAGTTAACAAAGAACAGGAAGAAGAACACAGAGCATCATCTTAACTATTCCTGTCTCAGAGCGTTCTTCTCCTGTCACAAATGTATCATGCTTTGTGATCATGACTTGTTCATTATCTTTCTTCTTCATTAGACTTTAAGATTGTAGTCTTGGGGGGGAAAGTATTAGATACAGCACGGACTACCAAAAGAACAAATGTATTTGTCTCCGAAGAAGTGAAGCCCAGTGCTCCTTTGAAGCCATGGAGGTGAAAATTATCTCACACGGTTCAGGCATACCATTAAGAGGGGCCAGTATTTTGGAAAATATATCAAAAAAGATTTCTATTTCTCACATGTTCACTGTAAGTCAGAGTTGACATACCACCACCAACATAAATAACAAGACGGTAAGATTTGTGAGATCAGTGAAGAAAAGAGTTTGAATATATTCTTGTTATTATTGTTAGTCAACTCTGTCTTACAGGAGTTCTAAGAACAACAAACAGGAGCCTTACCTATTCTGTGCCGTAGTCAGGATTTCTGCCATGCTCAAGTGCACTGTTACAGCAAAAGTGTTAAGCCACCTCCTTGAGAGTTCAAGTATTAATGGATGTGTAATGCTTATCCCTTGTGTTTTCATGACTATGAACATATTAGAAGTAGTATGAAATTTGTTTTATAAATGACAAGAAAAAAGGCACATTGTCCCAAAACATGTCATTCATAGTCTACTGACAGTTATCTGATTTTTTTTTTAAGATTCGTAACTTTTATTTTGAATTTCAGAATACGGAATCATGTACTAAGCCCTTGTCAGTAATTGTCAGCTTCCCCTCCCCCTCCACCTTTGAGCTGACTTTGTTATGAAAAATCCAAATTCTTAGGTGGGATAATTCATTGCTATTAATCAGAATCAACTCATATATTGTTGTTGTTGTTGTTGTTGATTGCCTTCCAGTCAAGCACAACTCTTAACAATCCTATGAACAAAAGGCCTAAAGCTTTTCTAGAACTATCGATATTTATGAAATTTCATAGATAGACTCTTTTAAAAAGTACGTTTTCAGGAGACTATAAACCCCATGGAAGGAGATTGCTCATCTTTCTCCTAAGGAACGAATGGTGGGTTTGAACTGCCAAGGCGTCATTGGCCTTGGCTTAGCCGAGCAAAGTCTTGATGGATTACAGCCACCAGAGCTCCCTTTTAGGACTGGCAGGTGAAAAAAACACCAAAAATGAATAAAAGAAATACCAAAGATATATTTTGTATGTTCTTACAATCACGTGTATATTTAGTTCTTTGGATAAACATTTTCACTATTATTAAATCTAATATAATGCCATGAAAACACATTCTAGTAAAACCAACATTTAAATCAGTAAATAAATGCTCAAATATTTACATAAGATTTGTATATTTATCTGTTTATCTTTTATAATATACTTCCAGATTAAAAAAATCCATAAGAAAATTGACAGGCTGAAATTAATTATTCAGAAAACAGTTGTATCTAGAAGATACTCAAGTTTCAGTGAAAATTTTTCAAATCTTTGACTTCTACCAAATTCACGATTAAAATTAGGACATCTCTGAGCTCTAACAAAATTTTAAAACTCAAAAGAAGTTCAGAAATGAATATTCCGTTTTATAAGAGAACAAATGGAAGATTGAAGAGTTGAAATGATCTATCCAAGGGCAAGCCAGTCAGTAGCTGGCCTAAAACTCAAATATTAGACTCAACTTCAAGTCAATGACACTTTTTGTGGACTATGTTGTTATTAGTGAAATCTTTAATAATGAAATCTGACGAAGAGATTGAGTGTTCACAGCTTCAGTTTGCTTGGCTCCACAGTCAACACTCTTGGTACCAGCAGTCAGGAAATCAAAAAGCATATCGCGATGGGAAAGTCTGCTGTTAGGGACCTCTCAAAGGTACTCAGGAGCAACAGTGTCTCTCTGGAGACTAAGGTGCGCCTGATACAGGTCATGGTATTTGCAATCGCTTGTTATGCATCAGAGAGTTGGACAATGACTAGGGAGGACAGAAGGAGAGTGGATGCTTTTGAGCTGTGGTGCTGGAGAAGGGTACTGAATGTACCATGGACTGCCAGGAAAACAAACAGATTCATCTTGGAGAGGATTAAACCAAGCTACTCCTTGGAGGCAAGGATTCTGGGGCTTCGTCTGACATACTTTGGACATGTTGCCAGGAGGGACGGGTCCTTGGAGAGGGACATCATGCTTGGGAGGGTGGAGGGACAGCGCAGGAGGGGAAGACCCTCTATGAGATGGATTGATTCGGTGACTGGGGTAATCGGGATGGGTGTGTCAGAGGCGGTGTGGTTGGCGCAGGATAGAGCAGGGTTTAGGGCTGTTGTGCATAGGGTGGCTATGAGTCGGAAACGACTCGACGGCACA
Organism: Elephantulus edwardii; assembly: GCF_000299155.1. Taxonomy (NCBI): domain Eukaryota; kingdom Metazoa; phylum Chordata; class Mammalia; order Macroscelidea; family Macroscelididae; genus Elephantulus; species Elephantulus edwardii. Next base: position 6,339,357 of record NW_006399764.1, on the reverse strand, counting down.
TAACAACAAACATAACAAAACATTACAAAATCCTACATTATCAGGAAAAGATTTGATTATGTTTATGAAAGTATATATACAAATGGAAGAGAAATATTCTATTTTTAAGTAAAATTACAAATTCCAGGGCTATGTCATTGGGCATTTTAAAAACAGAAGTCAAAACATGGATGAAGAAAAATAAATCAAGAATCAGCATTCCAGTCACAGGCTTATTTTGAAGAGATTCAACATGAGAATTTCAAACTTTAGTAAAGTCTGTTTCTAATGTCTACACTATTACTTTGAAATAAAGGAAGTGAAAGCTGATTTTAAAATGAAACATAATTTCAATAATACCTTATCTCTTAAAACCTCTGTGTCTGGCAAGATAAAATAAAACTAATTTCTAGGTGATTTTTTCCTGCAGTGCACTTTGAAAGTTATCCTTCTAAAACACAAATTCTTTGATTTCTAGTGGTCACCATTTGACAGAAAGTACTACGTATTGTATAATTTACAAACTAAATACATAGCTAGCTCATTTCAAAAGATTACTTTGAAGACATTTACTGGGAAACATTTCTGATGTTCAAAGAAACAATATCCACATGGAACTTGGGTACATATTTTTCTATCAATAAGATAATTTGCCACAAGCAATTACAGAGTCTACATTTAATGTAATACAAACTTCAAAATTTTCAGAGCACTAAACCAGTTACTTTTGTCAATTGTGAAGATGTGAGATACTGTGACATTTAAGATCTACTAAGTTTGATGACCTTTCTGTCTTATTAAAGAAAATTAAGGGACAACTTCCTCCATGAAACTTTTACATTTAAAGAGATGAAGAACTAAAGGATCGAGAACCAAAGTGAAAAAAAAAAAATTTAAAAGACCCCACACATACAAACAAAACCTCGATTCTTGGAGCTAATTCTATAAACATGCAGTTACAACCACTTTCCAGGTAATTTGTACAGGACAATTCAGACTATATTTTAACATTCCAATTATCTTAAAAGAGTATTTCTTATATGAAATCAGATCACCTTTGCATGAAATAAAAGCAATTTTTATCTTTTATTTTACTTTTTTTTTGTATTTTCAATGATGGCCCCTTGTGTTATTGTTGAGTTCTGTTGAATCAGACCCAGAGCTGACCCTCCAGCAGGTCTTCAGAGGCTGTAAATTGCATCAGAGGAGATTATCCATTTTTTATCTCAGAGCAGCTGCTGGATTCAAACTGGTTTTATGTTTGGTTGTTGTAGCAGTCCGTTTCTAGCTGCTCAGTCCTATGGGTCAATACGAGTTGAAATTAGCCAACAGTTTTGGGATTGGGATGGATTTGTGTGTTTTTTGCTTTTTGGTGGTATAAAAACGGTGACTCTCTAATTGTGAATTTCTATGTTTGTGTAAAAGTATAAGTTACTTTCAAAAATCAGGAGGAAGAAGAAATTGAGAAAGCTGTTTTTCTCCCCTCTAAAATCATACACTATGTTTTAAAAATCCTCATAATTACATCAATAAATAAGATCAATAGGTAGAGGAAAATATTGACAGTGTAAAGGATTTGGATCTACTCTTCCACGTTTCTAAGCATGATGTCCTTTTTCAAGGAATAGCCTCTCCTACCAAAATGTCCAAAGGATGTGAGACAAAGTTTTGTTATCTTTGCCTCTAAGATACTTCAGAGTACTTTGTACTTTCTCCAAGGCGTATCTGCTTGCTCTTTTTACAGTACATGGAATATTCAGCACTCTTTTCCAGCATCACAGCCCAAAGGCAAAAGGCATCAATTCTTCTGCTATCCTTATTCAGATAATTTCTCCTCAATAATTTGAAGAAGTCCCTGTTTGCAGATTTTTCTCCATCTGTCATGATATTGCCTCTTGGTCCAGTGGTCAGAATGGTCCGTGATCTTCTACAAGATGAGCTTCAAGTTCTCTTCACTTTCAGCAAACAAGGTTGTGCATTTGTCTTTTTTATTTTTGTGTGTGTACCATCAAATCAGATCTGCCTGGTAGAGGAGATTGTCCCTCTTTCTCCAGCAAAGCGTCTGGTGGATTAGAACTGTGTACCTCTGGGATTGTAGTGCATCTTCTTGCCACTAGGCCACCAGAGATCCCTGCCTTTTGTCTTTTATAAGTAGTAGATGAAATGATAGAGGAAGACTCATTAACAACCTGAGATGTGCAAATGACACAATGGGTCTATTTTACATGGTCAGAATATGTCAGAATTGAATAAATAGCACTGAGGCTTTTATCATCTTTGTAAATATAATTGGTGATAAAATTTGTGTCTGAAGATTCTGAAGAGAAAGCAACGTGCCTACTATCCTATTGGCAATTATTCTTTCTCAAATTCCTGTGATTGGGCTAATATTTAAGCTTCATTTTTAAATCATTTCTTGAACTCTATGAATTCTGAAAATGTATTTAGATGTACGTGCTCCTAATCAAAACAAAATATAATTCCACATGTTAAAATTTATAAACTCAAATTGATCACAAGAAAACTACTACCAAATTACCACTTATCACATAAATGGTTTAGAAAATATATTGTTTAAAATATAAATTAACACAAATTATTCAATGTAAGTAATTTTAAATTAACTTAATTTTAATTAAATAATTTTAAATTACTTAATCCAAATAATTTAAAATTATTGAATTTATTTACATTAAATAAATAAATAAATTCTGTGTGTAAGCACAGGATAAAACTTAAAACTAAACAAATTAAATTGATTTGTTCCTTAACAATAATCACAGCCTTTTTTGGAAAAGTTTTCTTGCTGGAAGTCAAATGACTATTTGAAATATGAAACTCAATTTTGATTTTTTACTCTTGTACTCTTTTTACGCTTGTTCCTTTTCAGAAAGGTGATACGTATAAATTATGCAAATATTATCTCCCCAAGTTAAACCTTCAAATCAGGTCATCACTCAAAAAAAAAATACCATTACACTCCTAATTGCACACTGACATGGAATAAAGTCTTGCCATAGTTTTATAGTTTTAATGCTTAGGAAAGAAACCCCTTACAATATTTACTTAGCTCACCACTATTTAAAGCCTCATGCCTAAAATAAGGCTGTTGTTGTTGCTGTTGTTATGTGTTGTTGAGTCGCCTGCAACTCATAGTAACCCTATGCACAACAGCCCTAAGCCCTGCTCTATCCTGTGCCAATCTTATAGTATCTGGCACACATATCCCCATTACCCCAGTCACTGAATCAATTCACCTCACTGAGTGTTGTCTTCTCCTGTGTTGTCCCTCTACCCTCCCAAGCATGATGTCCCTCTCCAAGGACTGATCCTGCCTTGCAACATGTCCAAAGTATGTCAAATATAGCTTCTGAATCCTTGACTCCAAGGAGCAGCCTGGCTTCACCCTCTCCAGGACAAACTTGTTTGTTCTGTTAGCTGTCCATGGTATATTCAATAATCTTTTCCAGCACCACAGCTCAAAGGCATTAATTCACCTCCTATTATCTCTAGTCATTATCCAGCTTTCTGATGCATACATAGCAAGTAATTGCAAAGACAATGGCCTGTATCAGGTGCACCTTAGTCTCCAGATCAACATCAATGCTCTTCAGTACTTTGGAGAGGTCTCTGAAAGCAGACTTTTCCAGTGCAATTTGTCTTTTAATTTCTTGACTGCTAGTACCAAGAGTGTTGATTGTAGAGCCAAGCAAACTGAAGTTGTTGAAAATCTCAATTTCTTCATCATGATGCTGCCAATCAGCCCAGTGGTGAGAACTTTTGTTTTCTTGATGTTGAGCTTCAATCCATATTGAAGGCTGCAGCTAAAGATCTAAAACTAAGTGGCACTGTTATGAGGAAAGTATATTTCTTATAAGAACAACATACTGCAAATATTTGATATTCTAGCCACCATAACAAAATGCTTTCTCTCTGCTCTTCTTTCAGCTATGCTTTCATGTGAGCTTGTATTGTTTAAGAGTGGGTTAGTACTTTTGTTATTAACTACATTTTTCAAGAGTTTATAACAGTGTTGAAATTTCTATCTTTCTTACTTTCTTACTTGATATTGCAAGAAAATTCAATTATATGTTTGGAAAGTTGAGAAGACTCATTTTAAGTGTTTTGATATTTCTTTTATACTATTTTATATTGAAACAAAAATAAACATTTCTTCAAGCAACACGGGGATTGAAAATTCAAGGCACTATATGTACAAAAGGTCTTATAATGTTTTCTAGCTCAAAAATAATTTAAATATAAATTTTTTTTAAAAAATAATTTAAATTAAAAAATCTAGAGTGTTCTCAAGAATCAGGAGGTTGATTTTTTGAAAAGATTTTACCAAAGTATTAATTTTCTCATCACTATTTTTTCCTAATTTAATAGAAGGATATTCCTGAAGCAACATCATGGCATGAAAAAGAATAACGTTTTCACATAGAAATAAATCTGATTTGTATATTTTTTAACATTCTCAACAGAATTCACAAATATTTACTTAGAGAATTTTGACACAATAGATACATAAAGTTTAACTTTTATAGATAGTTGATGTTGCATATTTAATATCGATTATGGTTCAAGCCTCAAATTCATAAATAGAACTTTTGACAAGTGTACTGATTATTGTGATAAAAAATTTTTTTTAATGGGAATATAACAATACAACCAAGATGTGTATAGAAAATAGAAAATGCTTTAATACTCATTCAGTCTCCAATGTTGTTGTTGTTGTTGTTATGTGCCGTCGAGTCGTTTCCGACTCATAGCGACCCTATGCACAACAGCCCTAAACCCTGCTCTATCCTGCGCCAACCA
>NW_006399764.1:6269459-6334092 GCF_000299155.1 Elephantulus edwardii | reverse complement strand
ACTGTGGAGCCGAGCAAACTGAAGCTGTGAACAATCTCAATCTTTTCGTCATCCATCCTGATGCTGCTAATTGGTCCAGTGGCGAGAATCTTTGTCTTCTTGACATTGAGCCTCAGTCCATACTGAAGGCTGCAATGTCAAGAAGATAGCCTCCAATAGTAAGTTAAAAATAGGAACATATGCTCTTTACACTTATTCATAGACAGTGTCTAAAATTTAAAAAGTGGATAATAGGAAAAGAAGAGAGAAGCTTCTGATGGTAAAGATATGTTGACTGTTACTGATGGTAGGTGTTGTTGAGTTTCAACTGTATGTACAACAGAAGGCAATTTTGCTCAATCTTGCATCATCCTCAAAATTGATGCAGTGCTAAGAGTTGTTGTCACTGTGTTAATTCGACTTGTTGAAGGCCTTTCACTTTTGGTTAACTCTGCAACTCTACTAAAGGTGATTTCCTTCTATTGGCCTCCTTAATGACATGCCCAAGGGATATAGGACAATTTGTCACCAGCCTCAGAAATGAGAAACATTCCGGCTACACTTCATCCCAAACAAATATGATAGTTCATAAAATAACAAATATTCTTTGCTAATACCACAATACAAAGGCACCAGTTCTCACTTAGTTTTCTTTACAGATTCTATATCCTAAATGATTCTTGGGTTTGTGATGCACTGGACAAATCTGATTGTTATATTCATGTTAATTTTTGTTCAACAAAATGGGTTTTCCTTGCGTGTATGCACCATATAACTTCAACACCCTAGCTTCAAAAATACATTGTTATTATGATTTGTTTAGTTATAGTTGTTAGTCCTGTTATTATAAGGGAGCTCTGGTGGCATAATGGGTAAGAATGGTTCTGCCAACCAAAAAGGCAGGCAGCTCAAATACACCAGCTACTCTGCTCCACAGGAGAAAGATGGGTCATATCTCCCCATGCGATTGATTTACTGCCTCTGCAAACCTGCTGGAGGATCAGCTCTGCATTCATTCCACCTCAGTGGCACGTAACAACAACAATAATACGATGAGAAGGTATTAACACTACAAATGTTTCATCTAAGGATTTACTTTAACAACAACACCAGTAAATTTCTAAAAATCATATCTTTAACCAATTTCTATTTTCTTTGCAATTAACAATTAGTTCATGAATAAAAGTTCTAGTCTGGTCTAATTAAGGTATATTCTTAATTTATGCAAATATATTGTACTGTTTTGGGGTTGAAGAAAAAGTGTTAAGATTGAATGGGAGTTGTTTTTATTTTCCTTTCTCATGTTTATTGATATACATATAATCAATCTTATACATTGTGGTGCATGCATGTAAATTGTGTTTTTTACAATCGTTCACTTATATTGTGTTTCTTTTATGTGCATTGTTATTTATATAATCATTCATATATATTGCATTTTATTTAATTAATTACTATTGGTATATCCACCAGCAGTTCAGTGGGTCAGCTCCTCCCATGCAATTAACTGCCTCTGAAAACCCACCAAATGGCCAGTTATTGGTCACTTCTGACTCTGTGGTACACAACAACAACATATACCTGCTATCACCCCATCTTTCCGAGTCTTCATTGACTCATTCCTATTCCTTCACCTCCCCATCTGTCCACTAACCTCTGTAAACCTAGTATTTCCCTCCTTCCCCTTTTCCTGCCCCTTGTTCCTTTCCACTTCTCCTTTTAACATAGATGCCTCAGTTTTCTATTTTTACAATAACGGTCACATGCAGTATTTGTTCTTGTGAGACTGAGTTAGCTCATTCAGTAGAATGCTCTCTAAATGCTTCTGTGTTATATAGTATTTTTTTCCAAATCATTGTTCCTTAGAGCTGGGTAATATTCCATTTGTGTAAATAGTCAACTATTTCTTAATCCATTCCTTTGATGATGGGCATTTGGGCTGTTTCCATTATTTTGCAAGAGTGAATAAGGCTGCTATGAACATATATTGTGTTTCATTTACGTAAACGGAGTTTTATACACTCCTTTACTTACATTGTGTTTCTTTTATGTACGTTGTTATTTATATAATCATTCATATAAACTGCATTTTATATAATTAATTACTATTGATATATCCACCAGCAGTTCCACGGGAGAAGGATGGGCAATTTCCTTCTGTGCAATAAACTGCCTCTGAAAACTCCGTTTGTGTCTCAGTGCTAATTTCCTTGGGGTTCCTAGCGGTGGAATAGTTGAGTCACATGGAATTTCTATGTTCATATTTTTTTAAGTACTATACTTCCATACAGAGTTGTTGTTCCATTTTACAGCCCCCCCCCCAGCAGTACATGAGTAATTTCTCTGATATTTATGAAGTGGGAGGCATAAGACTCCCTAATCTCAAACCCTACCATATAGCTGTAATAGCCAAAAAAGCATGGTATTGGTACAATAACAGACACATGGACAAATGAAATAGAATCAAGAACCCATAAATCAATCCTATACCAGCTGGTATTTGATAAGGACACAAAACCTATCAAATGGAGAAATGACAATCTCTTCAACAAAACTGAACATGTACCTATAGAAAACTGAAACAGGATCCATATTTCACACCACACACAAAAATCAGCTCAAGTTGAATCAGAGATCTATTGATAAAAATGAAAACCATAAGGACCATAACAAAATGGGTTCAAACTTGAAAGCCCTTTGCTGTTGCTTTGTTGCTGTCCAGATGTCTAGGACTCATGAGGACCCTCTACACGATAGCTCTAAACTTGCCCTTTCTTGAGAAATATCACTGTCTCTGATATGGCTGCCCTCATTGCCATTGTCACTTAGTCAATCCATCTCATTCAGGCCTCCCTGCCCTGCTCTGTCCCTCCACCCTTTCAAGTATGATGTCCTGCTCCAAGGATTGATCTTTCCTGGCAACATACCCAAACTCTGAGGCATAGTTTCAAAATCCTTGCCTCTAAAGAAAAATCTGACTTCTCCCTCTCCAGGACAGACTGTTTGTTTCTTGGAAATCCAACACTCTTCTCCAGAACCATACCTCTAAGGTAATGATTCTTCTTCTGTCATCCTTAGTTATTTTCCAGCTTTTAGATACATAGCAAACAATTGAGACCATTGCCTGGATCAGGCTCACCTAGCGAAAGGCATAAATACACTTGCAAATAGCCAGAAATGCACAACCAGGAGGGGATGAAAACAGCAAATGAGACCTTCTAAAAATCAAGTCCCAGTGTGCAACAAAATATCTTTCTAATAGGGTGAAAATAAAGCCTACAGACTGGGAAAAAAATTTGGTAATGACAAATCAACAAGGGTCTCATAACTAATGTTTACAGACCATTATAAGGCCTCCACAAGAAAAAGATTGATAAGTTATTATCAAAATGGACAAAAGACATGAAAAACTCTTCACAAAAGAGGACATTCAGATGGCCAACAGACACACTGAAGAAATGTCCAAAATCACTGATAATCAGAGAAATGCAAATCAAAACAATGAGATAACATTTCACTCTAGTAGCAGTAGCAAAGTTTAACTGTACAGCAAGCAACGAATGTGAGTCTTTAAAAGAATATTTTATTAAATGTTTTCATATATTATAGTTGTTGTTACGTGCCATCAAGTCATTTGCAAATCATAGCGACCCTGTGTACAACAGCCCTAAACTCTGCTCTGTCCTGTGCCAATCTCACCATCCCCAATACATCCATCCCGATTATCCCAGTCACTGAATCAATCCACCTCATAGAGGGCCTTCCCCTCCTGCACTATCCTTCTACCCTCCCAACCATGATGTCCCTCTCCAAGGACTGGGTCCCCCCTTATAACATGTCCAAAGTATGTTTGACAGAACCTCAGAATCCTTGCCTCCAAGGAGCTGCCTGGTTTAACCCTTTCCAGGATGAATCTGTTTGTTTTCCTAGCAGTCCATTGTACCCTCAATACTCTTCTCCAGTACCACAGCTCCTTCTATCTTCCTTAGTCATTGTCAAACTCTCTGATGCATAACAAGTGATAGCAAAGACCATGGCCTGTATCAGAAACACCTTGGTCTCCAGAGAGATACCATAGCTCTTCAGTACTTTGGAGAGGTCCCTAACAGCACACTTACCCATCGCAATAGCTGCAGAAATTAAACTTTTTTTTTATTTTGTGCATTCAATGGTTTATTCATAGCAAATAACTTTTTTTGGTTTTTGTTTGTTTGTTTGTGTTTTTTTTTAATTTTAAATTTATTTTAATGAAAGCTTACAGAGACTTTGGATTTCCATTCATTTATTGTTGCATTTTTCTCCCTGCCCACCCTTCTTCCCCAATTAGCTTTTCTCTTTGAAAACTAAAAGAAAAAATTCTTTCATTGTTATTCAATCCCTCCCTTCAAGTCCACTCTACTATGCTACCTTCGTTCTGGACTCCTATCATAACAATAATATGTAATTATATGTCCCTTTTAAACAATTCTCTCTCTCATCTGTTTCAATGCAGTATACATTATTTAAAAAGCCTATAGCTTTTGATTCTGACTCATGGGATCCTCCACCAGATTTTTAAGGGTGTCAATATATTTTTCTTCTCTTTTCTGATGCTGTGAGTGTTTATGAGAAGAGATTGTTTCACCTTTTCTCTTGCAGAGTGACCTATACGTTCAAACCACCAATCTTTCAGTTTGCAACTTAACTCATAACACACTAAACCATCAGGGCTCCTTTTAGGTATTATGTTGTTGTTGGTGATGGTGATGTGTACTGCCAAATTAATAGCCAACTCATAGTTGACCCTCCAACTGGTTGTCAGAGGCTGTAAATCACACGGAGGGAGATTGCCTGTCTATCTCCATAGACCAGTTGGTAGATTTGAATTAGTACCTCCGGGTTGGTAGCATAGCACCATAACACTAAAACACCAGAACTTTGTGCAGTATTCTGTTATTGTTGTTGTTGTTGTTGTTGTTGTTGAATACCATCAAGCTAGAATAGACCCATAGCTGACGTGCTGACAGGTTTGCAGAGGCAGTTAATTGCACAGGAGGAAATTGCCTGTTGTTCTGCAGAGCAGCTGGTGACCTCAAACTACGTGTCTTCAGGATTGCAGTGCAACTTTTTGCCACTAGGCTCCAGAGGTCCCTTTAGTCATCTAGGGGTCTTCAATTTTCATCATTGGCATTTATTCAATCACCATCTTTCTCAACCATCTGGTCATTTGACAATGCTTGCAAAAGCATTCTCTAATTGTCTTCTTGAATGGCATTTTGTCTCAATTTATTTCATTACAGCCTCAGAAACCCAGTGGAGGGTCAGCAATGAAATACAGCTGATTCAAAGGCAGACACGGAGGAAGGGAATTAATTCCTCTGTGTTCTTCTCCATTATTTTAATGTTTGCATCAACTTTTGCCTTCAAACTATACATTTCTCCATGGGCTGTCTCATTCATCCTCTCTTCTTAATGTACTTACCATGGTAACTTATCTTACTTCTTCTAGACGACAGAATGTGTAACTATAGATAGATCTCTCATGAAACAAATAGCACAGCTTCCTTTTCCTTTTCAACACTCAAAATAAGTCTTGCCAATGTCTTTCCAAGTCTTGCCAAATCTGTTATCTAAAGTCCCTGAGAACCCATTTTATCTTATAGTATTGTCCTACAATCAGCACCTTATTTCACACCATCTTTATATCACCATTCCCATCATAATCTCCCAATGTGTTTTCCTCATTTCCAGTCCCAAAATAGTAAATTGGTTTCACCCCCTGTGCAAGCGCCAGTTGATGGGTAATGGAAGCTTAGAGTGCTATCTGTAGAAAAATTCTGAGAACACATCTGGGCTCAGCAGGAAAGAGCTCAGAGCTGGATTAGTGAAGTCAACCTTGTGGCCCCGTTCCAATCTATCTTCCTTACCACTGGCAGAGCGATATTTCTAAAGCACAATTCAGATATCAGTTCTCTGCTCAAAAGTTTTTAAGTTGCTCCTGTCTGTCAAATAAAGTTCAAGTGTTTTGAATTCTGATGTTGAAGTTTGCCAATGGTCTAGCTATAAACATCCAGACTTCTCTGCTGTTACACTACTGGCTGTTGCTTCTACATTCTGAGTGTTCCCTTCTCTGTTCATTGATGGATTCATAGCCATTGGTTCAAATCATACTCATAAATCAATGTCCAGTTCAAATGCCATTTTCTCAGTTTGAAGTTTCCGGGTTTCTTCAGGCACTACTGAGAAGTCTGAGAAGTCTTTCCCAAGCCCTCTCATGGCCTTTTCAAGTATATATATATATATATACTTTAAAGGCACACTTCTCATTCTCCAATTCATATTGTTAACCTTTTTATTACCTTTGCCCTTAAAGTAGTTCAACAGTAGGAATTTACTAAACCTTTGCTTAAGAGTAGCATTATAATAAACATATATTTGTAATTATAACTTTATCAACCTAACACAAATATTTATAAATCATGTGATTTTTTTTTGCTTTACAATAGTAAGCATCTCAGTGAGCAATGTCACACTGAGTAAAAGAAAAATAAATGTTTGTTGTTGTTCTTTGCTTTGTTTTGTTGTCAGGGTTTTTGTTTTTTGTTGTTGGTTTGGTGTGTGTGTGTGTGTGTTTTAATGGCAAGGTGGCTTTTAAAAGCTAGTGGTGTTTTGAAGCCAAACACTAAAGCATGTTTTCCAATTGTTTGGATGTGTTTAAGTCCTGGAAAGGGTTAAACCGAGCAGCTCCTTTGAGACAAGGATTCTGAGGCTCCATCTAACATATTTTGGACATGTTGTAAGGAGGGACAGGTCCTTGGAGAGGGACATCATGCTTGGTACGGTGGAGGGACAGTGCAGGAGGGGAAGGCCCTCTGTGAGGTGGATTGATTCAGTGACTGGGGCAATCAGGATGGGTGTATAGGAGACCATGTGATTAGCACAGGACAGAACAGAGTTTAGGGCTGTTGTACATAGGGTCACTATGAGTCGCAAGCGACTCGACATAGCACAAGCACATAGCAACAAGTTAAGTTTTGCAGTATTTTTATGTCACACTTTCCAGAATATTCATTGAAATTTTTTTGTTTCTGTTGTTGTTATGTGCCGTCGAGTTGTCTGCAATCCACAGTGACCCTATGTACAAAAGCTCTGACCCTGCCCTGTCCTGAGCCAGTCTCACTAATTCCGACACACTAACCCCCCATTATGCCCAGTTACTGTATCAGTCCATCTCATCCAAGGTTTCAGTTCCTCCACTCTTCCCACCATGATGTTTTACTCCAAGGACTGATCCTTCTTGGCCACGTAGCCAAAGTATATGAGATAGAGCTTCATCATAGCCTAGAAGGAGAAATGTAGTTTCACCCTCTCCTGGAAAGACCTGTTTGTTTTCTTGGAAGTCCAAAGTATGTTCAAGACTCCAAGGTATGTTAAAGACTCCTTTCCAGACCACAATTTGAAGGCTCAATTCTTCTTCTGTCATCCTTAGTCATTGTCCAGCTCTCTGATGCATAGCATGCAATTGTGAAGACCATGGCCTACATTAGGCACACCTCAGTGTCTAGACTGACATCATTGATTTTCAGTACTATATTGAGGTCCCTGAGAGCAGATTTTTCCCAATACAATTCGTCTTTTGATTTCTTGACTGCTGTTGTCAAGAGTGTTGATTGTGGACCTGAACAAGCTATAATTGTTAACAAACATTTTAAATACTATCGTCATTCACTCATTGCTGTTGAGAAGCAAGTCTTCACTGACTCTCCAGCAGGCTTCAGAACTGTAAAGCACACAGGAGGAATCTGCTCACCTTTCTCCCAAGGAGTCACAGGTAGACTTGAACTTCCAGAGAGGCCCAAATCTTTGGTTTAGCAGCTCAACTCCATATCCACTAGACCAACAAAATTCTTAAAGTAAAAATAATTAAAACTTTTAAGTATTAAGCACATTTAGTACAAAGCCTCCTGTTTTTATTAAGACAAACTGATAATAAAGCCAAAGCAAGGACTCTTCTGCCTGTAGTTTGACTTAATTTTTTTTATCTTTGTTTTTCTTAAGAATATGTAAAGCAGAATATATAGCAATGCAACAATTTTTAACATTACTAAGTATTTTGATCGCAAATTCTGCTGAAGAATACAGATAAAATAAGGAATTTTGTAAAATACAGTTGAAAATTAGAAAATCTAGAACTTCTGGAGGCATGAAAGCTTGACTAACCCATGAAATTTACTCTGAATTAATCTTTAAAGTTTAAGAAAAAAAAATTTTTTAAAAGTGCCCTGAAAGTCTTCTTAAAAACTATTAGGGCTTTTCGTACAGTGAAAATATTGTCATTCTTCCCTTTGCTTTAACATTTCCAGAGAAGTAAGCTTTGAAGGAAACAAAGCAGAGTCAGCACTCTCACTTATCTTGCTTGGTCCTGAAAGCCAGCTGAAATAACAGTAATATATAACAAAATTTAAGCTAAAAAATAGGAGAGAGAATAGATAACCATAAATGAGTCATAAAAATTTCAAAAGGTAGAAAGAGAATGAATGGCACGGATACAGCTGACACAGAAAACCTGTAACCTACGTGACTGAGGTCAAAAGACAGCTAGCATATGTTGATTCGGACTGTACAGCCTGAGAAAACTCAATAATTTTAAGTGCCCAGTGACTATAATAGGGAGGCAATGAACAGAAGTATGACTCCTGAATTCTTCTCAAACCCATGCACTTGGAAGCCCGTTCTGGAAGGGACTCTGGAGACACTGAAAGAGAGACTCCCTAATTAATTGAGACCATCTGACCCAAGGAAGCATAAAAATGCGGAAATGAAAGTGTGGAACACAGAACACTGAAATGTTATCCGCATTTTGTCTTCAAGAAATTGACAACTAGGCTTAAACACTGAAATTGAACTAGACAGAACGCCAAAATATTTTTCCTATTCTCATCTTCAAGAATTGACATCTACTAGAGCAGTTGGTAGCCTCAAATCATGTTCCTTCAGAATTGCACTGCAACTTCTTGCCACGAGGCAACCAGAGCGTCCTACTAGATTTATAGTACTCAATAATAATTACAATGTATTTCCAACAGAAGGAGTCAATTTAAGAGAAAAAAAATCCAACAATATTCTTTGAATACTAATGTTGAGATTAGAAGCAGTGATATGCAGAAGGCAACAATGACCTGAGAGCCAAGAGGCAGATATTGACACACACAGAAATAGTGCTTTAGAGGCATGATGGAAGCCAGAAGCAGTGGACACATGGGATGCATGAATGACATCCGAGAACAGGCACCAAAAGGAGACTCACCCACTAAACGTTGACCTCTCACGGCATGGGTCAGACTCCAGGCTCCAGGTACACCCAGAGAATGAGCCTTACCTCACGAGCATGAAGCTTCTCCTATTTCCTTTCAAGGAGGAAGGTCCATACCTTGGAGGATGTAACCTTCTAATAAATCTATCTTTACCATTGTACCTTCATTTTTGTCTCCTCACATTTTTCTCCTCATCTGTGCTTCGGCCTATACTTTAATATTCAATGCACTAAAGTCTGCTCTCTCAGAAACACTAAAACTACTTGCTCTATGCTATGCCACCTTGGTACTCCTGCACCGTCCCTCCTCTGGTCTCTTCAGCCTGGCTCAATTCTTTTGCCTGAGTGAGAAGGGTGGACTAGGGCCGTGATCGCACAGTAACACTAGCATTTTACAAGTCCCGAGGAAATGGAAAGTCTCCATATTATTATTCAGCTGTGAATCCCATGGTCCATCAATCCTGCCTATGCAGAGAGCAGTCAACCAGCTTTAGAATTCCTAAATTAGTACAGAATAGTTCTTAGAAAGTGACGGTCAGCACAAAACAATTAGTGGTAGGTGAAAGAGAGTTCATTCACAGAAAAGTTCCTAGGAAGAGGAAGAGATGAGAATATGAATTTTAAAAGCAGGATAGTTTATGTATTTTTAGAAAAAAACTTTTAGGAAATTTAAAAGATCATGGAAAGATCTTTGCTTATAATCTATGGAAAGCTAGAAGAGATAGTTGAGATATACAATAGGACACAGGTAAAACATAAAAGTGAAGAGAGAGAAAATAGATTAATATTTTAGATAATAGGTAAATGATATTGATGTTGTTGTGTGCTCTTGAGTCAGAATTGGCCCACAGCTCCCCATCCAGCTGGTTTTCAAAGGCAGTAATGAACAAGAGGAGATTGCCCATCCTTGTCACCCAGAGAAGCTGGTGCATTCAACCCACACCTTTGCTACTGCAGTGCAAAATGCTACTGCAGTGCAATTTCTTACCCCTAGGCCACCAGAGGTCCCTAATGGGTAAATTGTTGTTGTTATTAGGTTCAGTAAGACTCTATGATCCTGTGAACAGTAGATCTGAATCCTGTCGTATCCTGTGCCATCCTCACTCTTTTTTTTTTTTCGTTTTTTTTTAATTGCGATTTAAATAAAAGTTCATAGACAACTTGGATTTCCATTCATTCTTTGTTGCACATTTTCCTCCCAGCCCCCCCACCCAGTTCATTTTTCTCTTTGAAAAAAAAATTCTTTCATGGTTGTACACTGTCCTCACTATATTTGATGTACTTAAGACTATTGCCTCAGTCAGTGTGTCAATCCATCTCAATGGAGGTCTTTCTCTTTTCTGCTGACTCAAAATTTGGACAGGGAATAAGAAAGTTTAAAGGAGAATTGATGCTTTTGAAATGTGATGTTGACAAAGATTATTAAGTATACCAGGGACTGCTATAATGATACAACGATAATGAACCTGTCTTGGAGAAAGTGCAAACAGGGTGCTCCTTAGAGGCAAGGATGGAGAAACTTTGTCTCACACGCGCTTAACATGTTTTTGGGAGAGCCAGTCCTTGGAAGAACAAGTCATGCTGGTAAATACAGAGTCAGCTAATGCTTCTCAGTGAGTTGGATTGACACAGTGACTGTGATAATGGGTTTGAGCAAGACAGAGACGGCTCAGTATAGGACAAGGTTTTCATCTGTTGCTTACAATATCTCTATAAATTGTAGGAGAGTCAATAACACCTAAGAGTATCCCAGAGTGATCACATCAGACTTGTCAGTCACTTAAAAATAAAGCCCACAAAAATCAAGACAAGGTAATAATATGATACACTTTTCTGAAGCTAAACATATTAGTACCCAGATTAAAGTTATTTACCAAGCATTAGAAAAGAAATAAAAATGCTAGTATATCAAAACTAACAAACATCGTATCAGCATGTCAAAATACCAAAGGGAAAGGGTGATACAACTTCCAGGATGAAAAGAAAATCTAAACACATTCAAAAGACTAGCATTAAAATATTTTGAGAGGTTTGAATTGCAAATTACAAAGTTAAAAATCAGTGAAGCATTGCTTTTAAAATTTTATGGAAATGTTTGACTCCATATTCCTATCAAAACTCAAGACAGTCATCAAGTATTCGCGAACGTGATTCACAAAAAAGGAAAGCAATCTAAAAAGGAAGATATCAAAACCAGAAAAGTGGGATACCCAAGATAGTTAGAGGGGACAGGAATTTCCAGAATCAGTGAGTAATGTTGTTGTTGTTGTTGTTACATCTCATCAAGTTAAGTGCAGTAACAGACCTGAATCTTGTCCTGTCCTGTGCCGTCTCACCATCTCTGATACACTTGAGGCCATTGTTACAATCACCGTTTGAATCAACCTTGTTGAGGATCTTCTCTTTCTCTGACACTCCACCTATCCAAGTATAGCATTCTCCTGCCAAGGAATAACGTTTCCTAGCAACGTGTAGCTTCCGCATCCTTACTTCCAAGGAGCACTTTTTGATTCACTTCTTCCAAGATATAACTTTTTGTTCTTTTGGTAGTCTGTGGGATATTCAGTCTTTTTCCCTAGCAGCATACTCAAAAGACATCACTTCTTCTGTCATCCTTATTCATGATCCAGCTCTCTGATGTGTAGCAGTTGCTTAAAAAGACCATGGCCTGAATCAGGTGCACCTTAGTCTTCAAACTGGCATCATTACAGAGGTCCCTCACCACAGATTTGCCCAAAGCAATATATCTCCTGATCTCCTGACTGATGGTACCAAGGATGTTGCTTGTGGATTCAAGTAAGATAAATTCATTGACATTTTCTATGCTTTCTCCATCTATCATGATGTTGCCTATTGGCGTAGTAGTAAGGACCTATGTTTCTTGATGTTGAAATGTTATCCATTCTGAAGCCTGTATTTTATGATCCTCTACAACAAACATTTTAGGTCCTCCTCACTTTCTGCAAGCAAGGTTGTGTTATTTGCATTGATGAATCTTTCTCTGATCCTTATGCCACATTCTTCTTGAAAGTCTGGCTCACAAATTATTTGCTCAGTATACAAGTTGAATAATCATAGAGAAAGGACACATCCCTGTCGCACACCCTTCTGATTTTAAATCATGCCATCTTCCCTTGCTCCATTCATACAATAGCTCCTTGATATAGATATGGATTCCACACAAGCACAATTAAGAGTTCTGGGATTCCCATTCTTCTCAATATTAGCCATACTTATATTGTTATCCACAATACATTTGCACAGTAAATAAGACACAGATAGATATTCTTCTGATATTCACTGCTTTCAGTCAGCATCCATCTGATATCCACAATGATAGCCCCAGTGTCACGACCTCATCTAAACCCAGTTTGAAAGTCTGGCAGTCTCCATGAATGGACTGTTCCACTCATTTTTGGATGATCTTCAGCAATATTTTGTTTTCATGTAATATGAATGAAATTGCTCAATAATTTCCACACTGTGTTGGAATGGAATAAATTTTACAAGTATTTCAGTGAGCGTTCTCTAAAACCATATGTTTAATAGACTTATAACACAGCCATCGTCTCAACAACTCGTTGCCCGTACATCAGAACTGACTTGAGCTGAGCCTCCTTTGGGTTTCTGAGGCTATAAATTACATGGAAAGAGATCACCTATGTTTTTTGCAAGGAGCTGCTGGTAGAGTCCAACAGCCAGAGTTGTGTGGCCACTGGGTAATCAGCCCAGTGTCCTGTGGATTAAACTACCAGATAGCCCTAAAACCCGTAAGGACCTTTGTGTCTATTTTGCAAATTATTAACATGAGTGCACTATTTTAATATATTTTTTCAATTTCTGGGTGTATGGGAGATGTTGTTGTTCTACTTTGTTTAAAGATATTCTTCAACAGAGGTGGCCTCTCGCTTGATTAATTTAATCCATATGCACCTTTACATGAAAACATTTGTGATTCAACTCTTTGTGTTAAGGGAATCATATAACAAAGCAACCTCGAAAACTATGTTAACCAAGACAGAATAAGGAATAATGGCAAAAATGAAGGCTTATCTAACAGCTCTATAATTTCTTTAAGGCAAGATACAGTTCTCTTTTGTGCTTTTTAACATATAAAGTCCAAAACAACCAAACTCAAGGTTACTGAGTGGAGTCCTACACACAGGACTCTTCCATCAGGTTTCGAGTCTTTAAGTCTCTAAAGGAAACCATCCATCTGCCTCCTGCAGCATAGCTGGTGGATTTGAACAGTGAATTTTTTGGTTAATAGCCCAATAAATTATTCACTACTCCATCAGGCTGCCTTTTTTGACATGTAATATCTATCATATTGTGTCAAGAGAACATTTCCAAGTCACTCTGTAAGTAAGGCATGTTAAATGCAATCAGTTCTACTTGAACTCATATTGGCTATTGGCACAATAGATTCATCAAAGCCCTGCCTGACCCTGTGCCATCCTGACACTCTCCTCTGTTCCAAGCCCACTGTTATAGTCACTGGGCCTTTCACCTCACCCTTCACTTGTCTACACGAAATAGTCTTCTCAAAGATTGGCCTCGACTGATAACATGTCCATAGTGTGTGAGAGGAAGTCTCATCATCCTTGCTTTTAAGGAGCTTTACTTCCAAGACAGATCAATTTAGGTTGTTTGACAGTCTATGCCATGCTTAAAACTCTTAACCTACACCACAAGTTTAAGGAATCAATGCTTAAGTCTGCATTGCAGATTTTTCATCTTTCACAAGCATATGAAACAATTGAAGATACAACGCTGTGGGTATAAACATTGGAAAAAAATTGAGAAAGTGTTACAATGACTTATTAGTATGGTTTTTTTCCATGATACATGTTTGACATTTGGCTAAGCTAAGTCTAAACTGTTTTTAAAATCATATAGGGATTTTCTGGTGTTTCTTTTCCCCCTATGTGAATAGTATCTCTTCTTAGCCTCTACTCACATCTACTCTACTGGCACAAATCACCAAACTAAGAGATTACAGTTGGTCGCCTACAGATGTGCCTGCATTGTTTGTTTTTTATATGTGGGGATTTTTTATAAGTGATTTTTTAAAACATAAAAATAGGGCAATTAGAAATTAAGGAAATGGTATAATACATAAAAAATTTGTCTCGTAGATAATAAAAAAAGAACTGGAGAAAAATTAGAAACTTGTTCTGTACTTTTAAGTAAGTGCATTTTTTATTTTACCTGTTGCTTTTTACATTATTTTAAAAATGAGCATTTTTCTAGTGTGAACTCTAGAATTAACATCATTTTCATTACTACTAATATATATAATATATATGTTTTTGTTTTATTTTTACAAATATGAATCTGATTGCTAGACATTCATAAATTTCCAGTATCAAATAGCCACCAAGTGGCAGGACAGTCACGTTTTGTGTTCTGTGCTGGGTTTCACTCAATTTGATCATATAATCTGATTCATATGTGAATAAATATTTCTAAATCACATATCCACTTGGTAAACTTTTATAACTAGATTTTGGTTCGAGAAACACAATGAAATGATAAACTCTTAGTTTCACTTCTGCATATTTACATGATTTACTAATAAGTGTAAAATGATTTAACAAAAAATAAGATATTATTTTCATTGATGCCCAAGATTTATTTTGTTTTGTTTTTAAAAATCCAAAAGTGGTGTGAGTTAAATGATCTTTCTCAAAAACATTAATAACTT
The DNA here is from genome assembly GCF_000299155.1 of Elephantulus edwardii. Lineage (NCBI taxonomy): Eukaryota > Metazoa > Chordata > Mammalia > Macroscelidea > Macroscelididae > Elephantulus > Elephantulus edwardii. The sequence goes on along the minus strand of NW_006399764.1, from coordinate 6,319,114 downwards.
CATCCTCTACTTACTTGGTTTCCTGTATTTCTCTCTCCATCCTGAGAAACTTGCTGGAGGATCAACTATGAGCCGGTTCTAACTTAGTGGCAAATGAGAGAGAGAGAAGGAGTTTGTGAGCATCAGTTAGGACAATGAGATCTAGTTGATGCATCAGGTTTTTTAGATGGATAGATATTGTGTATGCATCAGTTTTTAGAAATAATTCCATGCTAGTTGACCACTTTTTAATATGTGTAGTTTATGTCTGCATTTAAATAGATGGGATTTTTTTCTTTTATCTGCTGATAAATCATGTTGTTGTTGTTGTTAAGTGTCGTCCAGTAGCAGGCGACTCATAGCAACCCTATGAAGGAGAGTCCTTGATGCTTGGGTGCCTTTCATCCTCTCTCCAAGTTCATAGGGTTTCCGGAGGCAAGCTATTATGGAAGTGGACGCCACTCCTAAAATACTGCTGACAATAGAAATAGTTTAACCATAACTTTATTGGATCCCCTTCCTTCTTTATCTCTGGTATTAATCTTCACTTAATCTCAAGAAGTTTTAAGAAAACTACTGCAAAGAATTTGGATTTTAACCACTGGACATTTATCCATTTATAGGAAGCTTGTGCTTATTGGCTCCACTCTTATAATAATCTATGAGAGAGCTAATCTTTCCCATTTTATTAGTTGAAGTAACTGAGTCTAGAGAATTTTAAGTCATTTTACTGAGACCACAAAGCCAGTTGCAGTGCACTGAATTATTTACTCTGGATTTTCTAGATTTTATCTTTGTAACTCCCATCAAAGGGCTAGAAAAAGGCAGGCAAATGTGAGGTGTTTATGGTCCACCAAGGGGAATGGATAACTTGCTAATTATGTAAATAAGGTATGTGGTCACCATGTGGGACATCACCACACAATCACAGCTTTCCAGTGGGGATTAGTGAGATGTGACACTTCAATGAGCCATTCGAGGTACAAACTAACAATCTTACTACCACCATAACCAATACTCAGAAGTGGAGGGCATCCTTTGAATCAAGAGTCCTGTATTAAAAATGGCATTGAAACAGATGAAGGAGAGAACTGTTAAGAAGGGACATATGAATGGGTATTCTTGTCATTACAGAAGTCAGGAGTGAAGGTGGAGTGCACTTGAGGGGAAGGGGCTGCATGACAATGAAAGAGTTTTTCTTTTTATTTTCAAGGAGAGGAGTGAATTGGGGGGGAGAGGAGTGAGAGAAGTTCAACAGTGAATGACTGGAAGCCCTAACTAAGTCTCTGTAAGGTTTCACTAAAATGAATTAAAAAAGAAAAAATCATTAAAAAAAAGAATCCTTGGTTCAGGAGACAGAGTTGTGAAACTTGAGACAGTAAGAAACAGGGCCAAATTGGCCCAGTTCATAGAGTGAGAGATCTGATTGCCTTGAGGCAGCAGACTTGCTAATAGAGAGTAGGTATAGCTCTAGACATCAGTTTGTGGAGCTAAGTTTACACACCCATAGAGCAGCGTTCAGGTGGAAGCTTACTGGCAGAGTGGGACTACCTGTAGACATTTGTATTGGCAGAACTAAAAGAACTGGGTAGCACTGACCCAAGCAGGGCAGAGGTCGAGGGGTGAAGAGACCAAAGGCTGCATTGAGACCTGTTGGGAAGAGGCCGTCCTGTTCAAAGAACTGCATCCGCAGTCATTTCTGATCTTGAATTGTTACTTGTTATTTTTCTAATAAACTCCTTAACTAGGAATATAATGTATGAGTTCTGAGTGACCATTGCAAGAAATTATCAAAACAAAAACAAGACAAAATAAAAGAGACATTATCAAACTAGGCAGAGAAGTAAATACTGTCTAAGGAAGGATGGGCAAAGTCAGAAATTATTTTCAAAATGTTGAAAAGACTTGTCTGAATTTTACCTCAAAGAGCTCAGCCAGGGGCTGATCTTGAGTCTCTGTGTCCTTGTTGAAGTTAGGTTAGGTGCCACCCTTACGTAGTTTTACTCTATCAATGATAAAAAATGAAACCACATCTACACCCTTAAATTGTTGTTATTTGTTGTACACCATTGAGTCCGATCCAACCCATAGTTAGGGAACTTTGGGAAGTTCTACTACATTCTATAGGGTCATCGAGTTAGAATCAACTTGATGATAATATGTTTGGGGTTTTGGATGCTGGAATCAACAGCAAATTCATTAAAACAATGTCTAGTTTCCTTCTTACTCCTATTCTGGCTCTAACTGAAACACTTGGCAAATGTTATCTTTACAGCATTATGTTAGATCTTAAATTGATGGAAACGATTTTAAAAAATCTTGCTTTATGCAAAATATTTCAAAATTAATGAATTTTTAAATAAAGTTAATAATTACTAAAAGCATACATGCTAAGTGAAGAGATTGTCATGGAAAATAAACAAGAAACCAAGAAACTAAGGTTAGAAAAGAGCTTTGGTAGCTTTGCCCATAAGTAGTTGCCCTGCTAGCCCAAATGTCTCACTGGTGATTCTAACCCACCAGCGATTCCCATGACAGGAAAAAGGACAATTTCCTTCATCGACATTTCCAACCTTCGAAACTCAATGGTGGTTCAGCTATGATTATATTCTGACTTGATAGAAATAAAGAGTTGTTTTTGCTTGGGTTATTTTTTCTTTCTATAATTATATTTTATTAATTTTCATAAACATTTACAGAGATTTTGGGCTTCCACTCATTCATTGTTGCACTATTCTCTCTACCCTCCTCCCAGTTTGTTCTTGTCCAAATGCCACAGTGCTTGTCAAAGCCAGTTCTGATTAATCTTCTTTGTCAGTGTATCCTTTGCCATTCCCTATCACTCCTCCCTGAGAGAGACTTCACCCTGAGTCATAAGGAAAAGGGGACGGCGTATTTTCTTAGCTACTTCCTGCTGAAAAGGGACGCTGTGGGTTTCAGGGTGAAGATCTTCTCTCACTACTCTAAAGGGCCCCTTTGGCAGTAGGAAACATATAGACTATTATGGAGATTGATTTTGGAATTCAGATGCACTCTTATTGATTGTGCTTGGCTGTACATGTACATATCCTTGAAGATGTATCATGGGGGTGTTGCAACCTAGAAGACACAAATTTGACTAACAAGTTATAAGTACATGAGTCCAAAAATTATGGAAAAGTAAAAGAAAAGATTCTTTCATTGTTTTACAAACACTCCCCCAGGTCCCTGAAACAGAGGAGGGAGAGAACCGTCTAAAAGAGAGATGTAACTGGGTATTGCTTGGTTTTTTAATGCTAGAAAACTTTCAAAAACTATTATAAGTTAAAGAAATATCATCTACACCCAAGGAAATGTGGGCTCTCTATTTTAGACTCATTCAAAGGATATGTATGCATAATCCATTCACTTTAATGAATAAATGTAGTCATTTAAAAATATTCACATTCATTGCCATCAAGTCAAAAGTCACTCATAGTTGTAGGCTATCAGAGGCTATCAAATCACCTGGGAGGAGGCTGCCCACTTTTGCTGACAGAGTCCATGTGGATTTAAGTGGCTACAGAGATGCCATTTTTGGATTACCAGTATAACTCTCTATCGATTAGGCCACCAGAGTTCCTGGAAATTTAGATAATCTCTACATTGATTTTTTTATTATTTTTTATGTGTGTACCGTCAAATGGGATCTGACTGGTACAGGAGGAGATTGTCCCTCCTTCTCCAGCAGAGCATCTGGTGGATTTGAACCATGCAACTCTGAGATTGCAGTGCAGCTTCTTGCCACTAGGCCACCAGAGCTTGCCTTTATCTCTACATTTAATAGCACATAAATGGATATTTCAAAATAATTTTGTGTTAAAACATTGAGAGCTGTCCTCAATGAAGTGTAAATTATGTCAAGTACAAATTAATGTATGGTGAAGAGTTGAGATAGAAAGAGAGGAGGGTGACGGAGTAGCAGGACGAAGGAGGGAGCTTCAAATCTTTATGGAGGATACAAATTTCTATTTTGTTGTTTCTGTATGCCATCTGACTAAGAGCAGACCGCCCCCCAGCAGGATTTTGAAGAGAGTAAAATTACCTGTTCTTCTCCCAGGAGCAGCTAGTGGATTCGAACTGTTCATCTTTGATATTGCAGCACAGCTTCTTACCACTAGGCCACCAGAGGAAGCCACATTTTTTTTCTAGTAGAATAACTGCTGAGGTTGAACTGCTGATCTTTTGGTTAGTTCTTAACATGTTACCAGTGATGCTTGGAATTTTTCCCAATCTTAGTTAAAATGGATTTTTTTACAAATAATAGCAACATCAGAAACTAACTACGGTTAATTCCCACATTTTGTTTATGATGAACAGATCCTAAACTGGTGGATACTACCTTTTCATCTCTATAATCACAAGTTTGAAAGAAATTACTAAGTTTTTGCAAATCCCTAAGCTTCTCCTTTTCCCAGCCACCAGAAGTTTACCCAAACAAGTGGAAACTTCTCTATTAATTTTTTTTTTTATTCCTCCCACTAGGTCAGTTTCACCATTACAATCCCAGATGTAGACTTAACTTCGACTGAGATCAAATTAGAATAGAAACAGAGAAATATGCCAGAGTTAAAATGCAGTACTGTAACAATCAATGAATTAACACAAGATTTGTGAATTTCTTTGAGCCAGGTGAAAAAAAGAATTATTGTTTCATTACTGTTATGGAATTATCATTTCTTATATTTTGACATCTGAATTAGAAGTATCTGAGCCCTAAGGGAGGAAATCTCATTAAGATTTATATGTTATCAATAATAGAAATAGTTTGAAAAAATAATGACCTTGCTAATTCCTGCATAAATATCATGTACATTGCAGTTTCCTCTGCTGTAAACTTGTATTAACCACAAGGACACTTCTAGAGCTTTGTGGTGCTAGAAGGCAGGCCTAATACAAAGAATTAAGATTTTTCTTTTTATATCTTTCAGATTTCCTGAGGGTAGGACTCTTTATCTCTGCTGGATTTAGAAGAAGAACTTATTTTCCAGAAAAAAGTGCTGAAATATGACTATACATTTTCTATGGTGAAGAAGGTTAAGAATAGCCAAATAATTAAAACCCACTAGTCAATTAACAAATAATATTTTAATCCACATCTCTACTTCTCTTTTCTTTCTTTTTCTTCTTCTTTTCTGTTTTCCGTAAGCTGGATCCTCCAACACAAAAAGAGGAAGTGGTCTCATTTCCTGATTGACCTTCACATCTTAAACTGCCTCAGCCCATAGTAACAGAAAAGCTGGTGAGAGTTCACAAGATTTAAAAGGAGATAACATAAAAATCAGATAATTTAGAAATATCTTCATTTCTTCCATGTTGTTGTTGTTGTGTGCCATCAATTGAGCTAAGACTCATAGGGTCCCTAAGAGCACGGGCTCTGAGTCTTGCCCTATCCTGAGTCAACCGTAACACCTCTGATAGACCAATTACAGCATCACAACCTCTGTGCCAATTCATCTCATCCAGTCTTCCTCTCCTGCATTGATTGTCTACTCTTCCAAGAGTGATATCCTTCTTCAAGGGCACTCTCTAAATAATGGCACCGTTTAAAAGCAATATTAGATTGGATTAATTCTATTCTAGTATTTACAGAGGACTGTGGAACTCTGGCAGCTTTGTGTTAAGGAGTTGTGTTACCAACCCAAAGACACGTGGTTCCAATCTACTAGCTATTCTATGGGAAAAAACATAAGCGACCTCCTCCCAAGCAATTTACTGCCTCTGAAAACTCACTGAAGAAGGGTCAGTTATGACTTTTCTTCTGACTCAGTGATCATAAGAACAACAGAGAGTACCAGAAGAACGTCTGTGTTTCATTGACTATGCAAAGGCATTTTACTGTGCAAGAGAGGGACAGTGCAAGAGAGGTAGACCCTGGATGAGATGGATTGACTCAGTGACTGGGGTATTGGGGGTAAGTGTTTCAGAGACAATAAGCTTGGCTCAAGATAGAGCAGGGTTAAAACTTAGAAGGCTGATAGTAGCAATTTTTCTGTCATCATGTAATTTACAATACTACCTTTAAATATTATCTGTAATAAGCTCTTAGGTAAAATATATCTATGTCTAGAAAAAAACACAGAATTGGAATATTTCCTAGTTGTCTTTAGGGCAGCAAAGTTTGTATTTATACTGAAGAAAGAGAAAAAAATTATTTATGTATTTATTTTTTTTAATGAAAGTGTTGCAGGTAGGAAGATAGTAACTGAGGCGAGACACCTCAGGAGTAAATCACCATGAATGCCTCTTTAGTAAGAAGAATTTTACTGTACTCGTGGAGCCTCTGACACTATTCCAAAATGGCTGGGCTCCCTGAACTGCTTTGTTCAGGGCCATTTATAGAGATCCACACAAAGAAACTCTCCTATAGCACGAAATTTAAGGCACGAAAAGCCTACAAAGTGTTAGCTCTTATAATGAAATTTGCGAAGTGTTGGAGTTTGAAAGTCAGAAAGGTTGAACTCATTTAGCATTTCTTAAGCTGAAGGAACTGAAAAACAAATTGAAGCCTCAAGTTACAAAACTTAAGGGTGCTGTGGGCAAAATGTTGAATGACCGTGGAAGCATCAAAAGAAGATGGAAAGAGTACACTGAGTCACTATACCAAAAAGGATTGGCTGACACAGATAATTTCAGGAAACAACATGATCAAGAGTCTAGGGTGAAGGATGAATTTCAGGTTGCACTGCAGGAATTAAAAAAAAAAAACAAGGCTCCAAGAATTGATGGCGTACCAATTGACATATTTCAACAAACAGATGCTGTTCTGGGTGTTCTCACCAGATTACACCAAGAAATTTGGAGGACAATAACCTGGCCAATTGACTGGATGAGAAATACTCCCTTTCCAAAAAAAAAAATGTGACATGACAGGGTGTGAAAATTATCAAACAATACCATTACTATCACATGCAATCAAGATCCTACAGAAAATTATCCAAAAATGACCAGAACAGCATATAATAGAAAACGGACAGATGTGCAGGCTGGGTTTAGAAGAGACCATGAAACTAGGGGTACTATAGCTAATGTTTGACAGATCTTAGCTGAAAGCAGAGAATACCAGAAGGACATCTGTGTTTCATTGATTATGCAAAGGCATTTAACTGTGCAAGAGAGGGACAGTGCAAGAGAGGTAGACCCTGGATGAGATGTGTTTACTCAGTGACTGGGGTATTGGGGGTAAGTGTGTTAGAGACAATAAGGTTGGCTCAAGATAAAGCAGGGTTACCATCCATAGGGTTACTGTGAGTGGCAGGCAACTCAACAGCACATAACAACAGGAGAGGAAATAGAAAGGGGTATCATCCTTTCACTTCCCATATATGGGTGACTATTTCTCTCCTCAGTCTGATAAGAAGCCCGAGACCTTGTCGAATTGCAGCTGTTCTCAGCTCCTGCAGTTACCTATAGGGTTAGGAATTTCTTCTCCTCACCTCATAGGAATTTTTCCCTGGGGAAGGAATCCCTCCTCAAAAGGGCCATGCTTTCATTATATGTCATTTGTTGTTGTTGTTGCTGTTATACATCCTCATGTTTTCTATGACTCATAGTGACCATATGCACAGTAGCTCTGAATGCCATTCTATCCTGAGCCAGTCTCACCATCTCTGGTACATACATCCTCATTATCCCAGATATTATGTTAATCCATCTCATCCAGGGTCTTCCCCTCTTGCACTGTCCTTCCACCTTTCCAAACATGATGTCCTTCTCCAAGGACTGATCCTTCCTGGCAATGTGTCCCAAGTATATGTAAGACATAGCTTCAAAATCCTTGGCTCCGAGGAGCAACTTGGAACAACCCTCTCCAGGAAAAACCTATTTGTTCTCTTGCCAGTCCATGGAATGCTCAACACTCTTCAGCACCACAGCTCAAATGCATCAATGCTTCATCTGTCATCCTTAGTTACTGTCCAGTTCTCTAATGCATAGAAAGAATTGCAAAGACCATGGCCTAACATTATGTGATTAGAGTCTGTTAATGTTCCATTGTTTATAAGTAACTCTCACCTTCCTGCATCTCTTCATTATATTTTGATCAATATCAGGAGAAAACATTCCTAAGATATCATAATGATGCTTTTGCTACTATGGAAATCAAGCTCCCTCAACCATGAATGTGATAAAGGAACTTGACCAGACTGGAGAAGGAAAGGGCATAATATTTCCCAGAGGGACCTGAGATACTAGGAATTGAAGGGACTCAAAGCACAGAATCTGGAAGAAGGGAATTAGAAATTCAGTGGCTGTTGTGACACAGTTGAAAAAGGGTGACAAAACCATCCTCTGATTTTACCAGCAAATAAGCAGTCTTGACCTTGGAGAAAAGCCATAATAATAGGCAGAAATAATTTCTGCTGCCATCAGCAACATTACATATTCATGAAGTTGTGTTTATTTGTTCCTTGTAACAAACATTGTAATAAATTAGCCAAGTTCTTATGTTGTCTTTGCCTCTTTGACATCAGCAAAGAGGGCAACAATGCACATTATACATTTTTATCTATAAGAAAAAGGCTTATAAAATGTGAAAATACTATGCACAAATTCTTTCTTTCTCCTCCTACTTTCCCCATCTTCAAGGTCCCTGTGGGTTCTTCTCACAGTTTATCATGCATAGGTATAAAAATTTCTTAACCTTACTTAACTCTAGTGGCAAAATCCACGCAAAATTCACAAGAAAAACGATGAGAGAATAAAGTAAGAATGAGGGAAAATGCAAACTGTACATTGAGCTAGAAGGAGACAAATGCCCTGCAACCACTTTTTTATGTGTTAAGTTCTCTCTTTTAATTATAAAATGTGGAATTTCAAAACAAAGCCACACAGTAAAGTGACAGTGTCCCCAGAGAATAGGCAGCCTTGCTTCCAAAAGACTATAGAAGAGAACATGTTTTTTATTGGATTCATCCGAGTCTGAGGTTTGCCCTTTGGTTATTTAGACTCAGAAACCTAATTTATCAGATCCAGAGAGAACAAAATAGTCCCCATTAGCCCAGCTTGTGGAGAATGATATAGCAACCAAAATGTCAATATTGAAATCAACAGTGAAACTCATAACACTCATCGACAGCATGCGCAGTATCTCTTACACAGATCTGCTTTGGATGCTGACTCATAATCAGAAAGGTGCTTGGAGAACAAGAATCCAGAGATAAGAGAATGGCTCATATAATTAACATATTTAATGCCTTCAGACAAGATAACGAACCTCATGTAGTCATATTTGCTGCAAGGATCTATTTCCATCTAGGATCAAGGCAAAATACGATTTCCTTCCATTGGGAACTAGGTCAATTCACTATTTGATCAACAGTTTTCTTCCTTCCTCCCCTAATTCTGACTCAGTCTTAAAATTCAGCAACAGTAATGTTAGTTATTTCTACTCTGATTAGTCATAAATGTGCTTTTGTTAAACTTTTAGAGATCATTCCAATCATCAAGGACCAGCTTACAATTAAATAATGACTTGAAGTAAACATGCTGTGCATTTACAAATATCCCCTTTCACATTTTTGCTATGCTTAGAACTTCACAAAGCCTTTCCTATCTCAAAGACGTACTTTCCAATTCAAAAAACTCAATACTTCTTAGGAAAGAGAAAGCATTCTTCACATACTGAAGTAGATATGTAAAATATTTATTTTTTTTTTTGCTCTGAGAATATCACAGAAGATTCATAATTAAAACAATACACTGACTTGTATCTCTTCCTCATTTAAAACAGTACTAACACTAGAACAAAGATTTATTCCAGAAAGTACATTCCATATGTTGGCTCCTAAAATCTGTTTACTCATGGGTTGTAAGAAAGAACAAATATACAGAGTAATACCATTTTCAGAAGCCACTCTAAAGCAGGAATGAGATTTCTGAAGGATTTAAAGGGTCTTAGGGTAAGTGGGATTATGGAGTGAAGGAGGCTGGGAAATGGAAGAGGGTGTGCATCGCAGAAAAGATTGTGAGTCCTAAAACTTGTTTCAATACTTCATTTTCCCTCAGCATTGGCCTTAAACAGTAGGCAGAATATTTCAAAATGGAACAGCCCTTTAATTTTAATATTCTCCCCTCTAGCTTTGTTCAGGAAATGCAACAATCACTATTTAGAGAAGAATTTCAGGGAGAAACTGCTTCTTCCTTTATATTCTCCTTCCTTCTTATAAACCCTTCGACTATTCTGACTGTTGGAAGACTACAAGGAAAGGAAATAGCAAAATTGATAAAAGAGTTAAAAGAAACAGAGTAGGGCTGGAGAAAATGTTCTCCAAGTTTACAAATTGAATATTGCTTTGGCAAATTACCTTAATTTTGTAAGGATGGAAAGAAAATCAGGATCTACCAAGATTCAACAAAGAAGAATACAACTGGTGAATTTATAAACTACACCTCAAAAGGCCTTCCTAATTTTAATTACAAAAACCAAGGAAACATTTTATATTAATTACACAAAATAAATATATCCAACATCATGAAATGAATGAAGCCAAGTATTGAATTACAAATCCAATATCATAAAAGGATATAAATGACCAGATTTAATCTGCCATACTATTTATTGCCAAGTAAACAGATTTGATTTTTGTCCTATGAGATTTTAGGACTAATATTTTATTTATCTCTTAATTTTTATTGGTTTCTTTTACAAATTGTGTAATTCTTTGTCAATGCAATTTTACAAACAATGTAAGAGTAATAATGTGCACACAAGTAAGAGTGTTGATGATATCTAAACTGTGTCACGATTACAGTTTGTTTTCATTTCCAAACCAATTTATATAAACTTGACTCATTTTTTATTACTCCAGGAAGGATAGTCTACCTGCTGCGCTCTAATTGTAAAATTGTTACAACTCATAACAATGAAAATGTTACATCAAAAATTTATATTCAGAGTCAAGAACGGAGTGCCACTAATAACATTAAATTGAACATGTTCAATTTATAACACAATGTTTTAAACAGAAGTCATGAATATCCCTATCAGTGTTGTTAATGTTTTTCTGAATCTAGCCTTTCCAAGAAGACACGCATTTACAACTGTAATCTGTTTTATCAAGCAGAGTTCTTAGATCATGAAAAGGGTTACATACTTTGGGTTAACCCAAAGATTGGTATTTCATGTTGAACTAGAGATATAGGGCAAGAATAGTATAACGATTATTTCCAACAAGCAGCTATTAAGCATCCCATGAAATAGAATTCTGTTGTGATAAGTAGAGCTGCTATGAGTCAGAACTGATTCAATACTCAATGGTCATGGGTTTTGTCTGTATTTTTAGTCTTCAAATAATTTTTATAAGTCATTGAAGTTTGAACTCTAAATAATTATCTAAAAGTGTAACGCTGTTTAAACTGGGACTTTAAACTATTAATCAGACAAGAATTTTGGTGGCAGATAAATCTCATTTCTTTCTGTCAGTAAGGAGATGGACTGTATGGTCACTGTCCCCGAGTTTGATTCCTAGTTGGGTCATCTGTTGGCTGTGCCATTAAATTATCTAAACTTTAGTTTTTCTATCAGTAGGAAGGTGATAAGAATATTACTTAATTCAAAGGATCTTGATGTGGATTTTAGAGGAAAAAGTGTAATGGGGAAAAGTGGTACTTGTTAAGTACTCTCTAAATGGAGAAAAAGGGAAAAAAATCCTAAAATTCAATGTGTGTTTTTCAGGTGACTTTAGAGAATTTTTTTTAATGTTATATAACTCGTGTGTGTGTGTGTGTGTGTGTGTGTGTGTGTGTGTGTGTCCCCTCCCCTTATGTATTTATCTCTGCCTCTCTCATTCTTTCAGTCTTTGCTGTCAAGTTGCTTCCAACTCAGAGATGACCCTTTAGCAACTTTCCGGGGCTGTAAATCATGTTGAGGGAACTCCTCATTTTTCTCCTCTGTAGTAAGTGGTAGAATTCAAACTGTCAGAGAAGCATAATCCTTGGTTTAGCAGTGCATATATCTACAGGCTGTTGTTGTTGTGTTGGTGATTGCAGTCGAGTCAAGTACGACTCATAGGGACCTTATGAACAAAAGGCCTAGAGCCTCTTTATAACTATCGACGTTTATCAAAGTTCATAGAGTTTCTGGAAGCAAGTTGTTTAGGAAGTAGATGCCACTCCTGCTACAGACTACATCACCAAAATGCCCTGTCACATAGCTGTTGTTGTTGGGTACCATTGGGTGGGAACAAACCCTAATTACCTGTACAGATCCTTTCTCTCACCATGCTTTCACCTTTTCCAAGTATGATGTCCTTTTCCAAGGAATAATCCCTCCTAGCAACATGCTCAAATATATAAGATGGAATTTTATATCGTAGTCTCCCAGGATTATTCTGGCTGCACCTTCTCCAAAGCATATTTATTGTTTTGACAGTCAATGGGGTATTCCATGCTCTCAACAACATCATAGTTCAAAGGCATAAATTCCTTTTCTGTCATCATTTTCCAGCTCTCAAATGTGTACCAAGTGTTTGAGAAGACTAGCACCACAATCAAGCACACTTTAGCCCTCAAGCTCACATCATTGCTCTTCAATAATTTACAGAGGTACCTTGACTACAGATTTTCCCAGTGCAATGCAGTTCTTTATCTCCTGACTGCTGGTACCAAGGGTGCCGATTGTGAATCCAAGTAAGATAAACTTACTGACAGTTTCAATCTTTTCGTCCATCTATCGTGATGTTGCCTATCGGTCCAGTGATAAGGATCTTTGTTTTCTTGACTTTGAGATGCAATCCATGTTAAAGGCTGTATTCTTTGATCTTCTGCAGCAAGAATGGGTAGCTGCTATTACTTATTATTACAATACTTAGATGCTTAGATGGGTATTTTTTATGGGAAACATAAAAAATAATACATTTATTACTGTTGTTAATGTTTGGATGAAAAATTTAGATGGGTATTTTTATTCTTCAATGCTAGACACTAGCCTTCTGCTACAAAAAAAAAAAAAAAGAACAAAAACAAACCCAAACCAAAACAAACAAACAAAAAACCAAATATAAACACACAAAAGAAACCCACAAGCACACAAGACCCAAAGTATTAAACTCACTGCTTTCAGAAAGAGTCCTACCCAGGGCAAACCCATGGGATCTAGTTGAACTGGCCCATCCCAGGACTGCACATCTTACAGGAGCCAGGCTTCACATCTCTCCTGCATGGAGGGACTGATGGTTTAAACTGTCAAGCTTTTAAGTTATCAGCTGAGAACTTTAATCATTGGGTCACAAAGAGCACTCTAACCGTCTGCTTGATTTTTAAATGGAAAAAAAAATTACGATTAAAATATCAAAAGAATATTCAAAGAAGAAAAGAATGATTTTATTTTGAGATTTTCTGTGACTGGCTTGTTTCTATTCAAACATCATCCAAAACAAAGATAACGCTCTTGTGGGGGTTTAAACAATATATTTGTGAAATGAGAGCAAGGAGAGAATTAACCTCATTCACAAGCTTGCAATGAACAGAAGACAACTAGTTACACATCCTCCTCTTAGAGAGGAGTAAACCTGTGCTTCCAAAGTGACTTTTCCAAGGTCACCAACACTCGGGGTCATGAGTCAGCCAACCTTTCCAGCAAGACCAATAGCTTTCCATATAATTCATTTGTGGTGGCTTTGATTATCAGTGAAGTTTCTGGTTTAGAAAAATAAGATTTAAAGCAATTCTAGAGTGCCCTTGAGCAACAGAAGCGAGTTAGGAGAGACGGTTTTATATTAGATTTTGGGGGATGTTTTAGATGATGTCATTTCCCAGTTTCCTTGCAAGGCAATATTTCTGGTTTCATGCCTGTGACTAAAACAATGAAGGAAAGTCAAGCGTAGAAGGTAGTGTTTACCTGAATAATTGGAGCTTCTTATGAGCTGTTTTATTTACTCTTTGGGTAAATATATTTATTATTCAGGCAGTTTACTTGTATGCATTACATATTTATATAACATTTTAAATGCATATGGTTTTTTAAACCCTGTCTAATGTACATTGTGTGCTGACAATAATTACCAGAAATGGAAGCACATAATAAAAAAATCCTATGAAACTTCAGACAATCTCAAGCCTCTTCTCGTTTACTACTTACATAACCACTCTGGGATTTACAACATGCCTCTGCCAACTCATCTGATGAAGCAATTCTTTCCCTCTAATTATATATTTACAATTGAGCGCATATCTCTATATTGGTCTTATAAAATGGGGGTTGACTTATAAATTAATAATTACAAAATATTTCCAGGTTATTCTTTAAGCCTTCTCAGTGACATCACATTTGACATATAGTTCTTTTGCCTTTTACTATGTGCCAGAAATTGTGTTAGCTAAGCACGTGAGTTCAGGTTGCTTTTGCGTAGCAGCACCAAGGACAGTTTGGGCCCAGGTTAGTCATCTAGTATAACTCTCACAGCAGTACCACAGTAGAGGGCTTTAACAAACGTAAATTGACTCTCTCTGAGTGTGGGGAAAGGGAAGCCTAGACTGCAAGTGTTCCAGGGGAAAGTTTTCTCTCTCTGTTAGCTCCAGAGGAAGATGGTTTTCTCCTTTCAACATCTGTGAGCCTTGTAGTTCTCTGAGCCTATATGTGTCTTTGTATCAATAATTCTTCACACTTTAATATTCTCAAGGGAATCCTGATCCAAAGGATACACCCTACACGTCTAGTGCCTTTAATTTTTTGTTCTTTTTGCATACGGTCATTCATATGCAATGTGCTTCATTCACATATATCGTATTTTATATAATCATTCATATATGTTGTATTTTATAGAACACTATTGATCTATGTGTTTAGTATCGTCCCTTCCTTTCAATTCTCCTATTTCTTTATCCCCTCATCTGCCCACTAACCTGTGATGTCCTAGTACTAGTTTCCCTTCCTTAGGCAAGAAAATGGAAACAGCCATATGCCTATTGACAAACAAATGGATTGAGAAATTGTGGTAGATTCACAAAATGGAATACTATACAGCACCAAGGAACAATGATTTGGTAAAATATCATATAATAAGGGAGAGTCTAGAAAGCATTATGCAGAGTGCAATACTTCAGTTACATAAGGGTGAATAATACGTAACTATTGTGAAAACAGGATAACTGAACAGGATATATAGAAATGGTCCTTTTTCTTTCTTGGCACTAGCAAGTTTTTCTTCCTCTGCTTCAGGCTCTCTTCTTTCATCTCTTTTAAGATTCAACATGGTGCAAGCTACATCCCAGGAAAACTCTTTTTAGGATACAATCTGAGTAACAATATTGTAGCCATCCTTAATCTCTTTACGATAGATTAGCTGGTCACATCATTGTTGTTGATTGCCTTCAAGATGAGCACATAGCAACCCTATGAACAAAAGGCCTGAAGCCCTTCTGCAACTATCAACATTTATCAAAGTTCACAGAGTTTCCAGAGGCATGTTGTTTAAGAAGTGGGTGCCACTCCTGCTTCCAAACCTGTCATAGTATGTTATCATTGTCATGTGCCGTTGAGTCACCTGTGATGTATAATAGTGACCCTATGCACAGCAGCTCTGAGGCCATCCCTGTCATGACCCAGTCTCACTATTTCCAACAGGGGATCATTATGTCATACTGTTGTTGTTTTATATCGTCAAGTCCAGTCTGACTTATAGCTGACGTTCCATCAAGCATCAGAGGTTGTAAATCACAGGAGAGGAGATTGCCCATATTATTCTCACAGAGCGGCTGGTAGATTCATATCATGTGACTTTGGGTTGGCAGAGCCTGCCTTCCCAATTAGCCAAGAGAACTTCCGACATGATACTATCACTGCTGAATTAGTTATTGGAGGACCGTTCAATCACTGAGAATCATGGCCCAGCTAACCTTTTGGAAAGATACAGTTCAATTCACAGCATTTTCTCCCTTTGAGCAAAGAAATTTCTGGTTCTTGCCACAAACCCCCCCACCCCAAACAAACAAGCAAACCCAAACAAAAGAACCCCAAATTTTCATTCCATCATATCATCCCAGGACCCTTCCATCCAAATCCAGATCCTATCATGGGGCAGAATTTCTCTTCATCTGTGAACCTAGAATAAACAATTTCTATTTCTAAACACTAATAGTGGGACATACACAAGGTTAATTTCTTAAGATTGTGAATAAATGACTGTCTGAATTTGTAGTTATTAAACTGAATTTACTCTTCCAAGCAGCAAGAGAGGAAGGAGAAATAAAATCAGTTGACTGTTCCTTCAAAAAAATCTAATAGTAAAGGACAAAGTCCTTCATAACGTATAACTCTGAGAATGATATTCATTATGGGAATTTTAATTGGGAACATCATTATATAGCAGATTATCTCTGTAACATATCTATAAACCACAAATTATGCAGGAAGGTATTTCTTTAACTATGCTTCACTAAGATTTTCTCAATGATTAAGGACATCATTCTCAAGCTAACTCTATCAAAGCAACATACAAGACTAAAAATTCAAGCTCAGAGATAAGGCTTTCATTTTTACTGTCTATTAGACTATGATCTTTTCAAGGAAAACAAAGCAAACAAAACCTGTTTGTTTTCTCCATACACATACGTTGCTATATAATTATATATCACCTAAAAGCGATAGGTGTTTCCTATGAGCACATCCAGGGCAATATATACTTCTTTTCTAGGCTGTTGAGCCTCACCGTTAAAGTCAAGAAAAGAACAATAGGATGATTATGTTTTATTGGAATAGAAAATATAAGAGTGTTTGTGCATGGAATTCAAGTAAACAAAGAGCTCCGATAAATATGGAACTCAGTCGGGCACATTTCTCTAATCTTTTATTATGTATTTCAATGTAGAATGCTTGTAGTTTATAACTCCTATAGACTTAAAACAGACCCCATCATTTATTAAACTATTGTAGGAGAATAAGTATTCCTTCCAATTGTGTCTGAAAATATCCCAAAAGGTTTGGAAAAAGCCAGGATAATCAACACCATTTGAAGTTGGCATTCTTATTAGTGACTTTAAGTATTGGAGTTGAGTTAGGATACAGAGGAAGAAATCATTGCACTATACAAGTTCAGTGGAGATTTGCAAAAAGAACTTCACAAGGCTGTTTAATGCTTATGCAGCTGACTTTTATTGTTATCTCAAGGGTCAAATCTGACTAAAACTCTCCCCAGTCTTCACATTGTGCTAAAATGGAATGGAGCATCTAGGCAAAGAGATTTAATGTCTTTACCATTTGCAAAAATACTCCATCGAGCAGTCAGGTAAATAGCACTTCCCTCCACAGCAAGGAGCAATTTGTGCTTGTTGAGTGGGGAAAAGGGCTGATTCTATCTCTCTTACAACTTTATGAGCATCCTGGGTTCCAAAGAGGGAAAGATTAGACTGGGAAAAAAAGTAGTTAGGGACTAATACTGTTGAAAAACAGGTGTATCCCCTTCAAAATAGGGGCTAGTTTTTCATCGGCATATACAAAGACCAGACGATAAGAGCAAATGAAAGGTGAAGACTGAATGGTTTCCCTCAGGGAGCTTATATCCTCGAGAAGAGATGGTAATAACAGAATGTTCCAGTTAACAAGCCCCCAAGAGTTCATCTGGTCTGGTGGTTTTCCAATTCTCTGGAAAATCCTTAAATAGACAATCAGAGGGGATCATGCAAGGAAATAAGAAGAGCTCAGCAGAAAAATCCAGAGACGCTACTCTAACCATAAATAAAGCAATTCTACTTCCATATGTCTTATGCATTAGATTTCTGGTAAGAGAAAAATCCTATGAATGAGGTGTTATGCTGCTGATAAAATCTGGAAGGCTTTTAAGAAACCCCAATGATTTATGGTGCTTTGATTGCCCGCCATTTGTTATCCAATCTCTTGGTCCCTGATTTGCTTGGAGACACTGTAATCCCTCCCATGCCTGTGATTCGGAAGGAATCAATCCTATCTTTGTCTACAGAAGTAAAAATAACTGATTAACTAGATTATTGCATTTGATCTTCCTACCTACAGTAACTGAGGAGAGGAAGAATGTGTGATCTGAGACAGAAAAAAATGGAGCCAACAAGACTCAATCTGAGAATTTCAAGAGCATTCTGAGGGTAGAATTAGCTCCAATTATTTAGACTATGGAGAAGATAGAAGAAAGCCAGAAATTGCTGGAAAACCCTTCCCTGATAATAATGCCCAACAAAGAGGGAAGAGTTCCTCTTTGTATAAACTCAGCTCTATCCATGAGATTTGGGCCATATATGTTTCTGAATATTAGACCAGAGAGTTACATTGTTAACCCAAAAGCTTCACCTCTCTGCTCGTTAGAATCTCCATGGGGTAAAATGTACAGTCTCCGCCCATGTGACTCACAGCCTCAGAAACTCAGTGAAGGGCCAGCTAAGAGTCACCTCCTGCCTGAGAGCAATGTGTGAGGGAGTGAGTGAAATGAAAATACTGCATCCTCATACCCCACATTAATTTGAAACCAAAAGTTGAGATCCTCATGAGGCAAAGGGATTTGATCCAAGTCATAAAGTTAGTAACACAATACATCCAGCTGAAACTGGCACTCTTAATCTGGGCTTCTCCCGCTAGAAGCCTCCCATGCGCACAAGGCAGTGTGACTCACACAGAATGATTGGTATTTAAACCCCAGTGACATTAATTGGGGTCATGATTTTAAAACTCCACGCTATTTTCATTTCACAGGAGAAACATAGCCTCTGTGTTTATGGAAACCTGTGGTGTATTCCTTTACCACATTGGTGTATTTGAATTTTCATAACTCAGAAGTTGAATATTGATTAATTCTAAATGGATTCTTGTTCATCAAAAACTGTGGTTCAAGCTTCTTCAAATAAAAGATCTGCCTGAACCAGCAGCTCTTTGAGAACATGTATTGTCAGTTTGAGAGCACATTTTCACTGACTCTGAGTTACCGTATCATTAGCCCTCCCCCTCAAAGGAATGAAACTTGCAGTAGCGGTAATTGACCATGTCAGAGTTAAATAAATTTCTTCATGAGAATGGTATGTACTTAGGAACGCAAATTTGCACATCTCAGGGAAAATAGTTCAGAAAACCTTCTTTCCCTTTGACTTTTACGTTTTAGGTCAGAAAATGTTATAAATTTATATGCTAATACAATAGAGTTCATTTTGTTCTCTAATTAACTAGTTGCCTGACCTTGGGCAAGACACTTCATCTCCCTAAGCTTCTTTTCTGGAGCATTTTGTCTGGGGGGAAAAGAATCATCTCAAAAACCCATTTCCATTCTAGCAATCTCTGAAATGATAGATTTAAAGCACATTAATAGACTGCATAGATTGAAACTGGTGAAGGCCTGTCATCAATGCATTTGGAAATGTTGAAGAAGTTGCATCTAAATTGTGGGAACAGGAGCTTCTCAGGGCAGAAGTCCATGTAAAAAGAGCTGCTTTCCACATGGGGTACGTAATGTCTATTTATCTAAGCACACATATATAGGGAACTCTCTTGGTCTAGTGGTAAGAAGAAGTTATGTTGTAATCCAAAAAGCACTTGGTTCAAATCCACCAGCTGTTCTGTGGGAGAAGGATGGACGGTTTCCTTCCATGTGATTTACTGTCTCTGAAAACCCATTAAAAGGTCAGAAATCAGTTGGTTCTGACTCACTGGCACACAATAACATACATATATATGTGTGTATATGTACATATATAGATATATACTATGTAAGTGGGGAGACAAATAGAGATAGAGGAGAGAGAGATGATGATGATGTCTAAAACCAAAACCCACTATCATCAGATCTTTTCCAACTCATAGACACCCTCCATCAAGTTTCTGAAGCTGCACCTCTTGATGGGAAGATGTTCATCTTTCCCTTCCAGAACAACTGATAGATTTGAACAGCCCACCATTTGCTTAGCAGTCCTGTATGTTACACACTATCCCACCAGGGATCCTTAGGTGGATAGATAAAGAATATGTTCAAGATAGACTAACACACTCTACTGAAAAGAAGTTTCCTATAATTGTTAAAAGGTCAATCTATTTCCATGAAGTTATACTGATCTGAAGGAGGTATGTTTATGCAAACCCAGGGACTACTTCCTCTCTATACATCATGTCAATTTTTACAGCTTTTCTGGGCTTCCTATAAAAATAACTCAAGGCATTAATTTTTTAAGTTTTTTTAAAAAAATTTTCTTATTTTTTGTGTGTGTACTATCAAATCAGATCTGATTGGTACTAGAGGAGATTGTTCCTCCTTCTTTATAAGAGCATTTGGTGGATTTGAACTACATACCTCTGAGATTGCAGTGCAGCTTCTTACCACTAGGCAACCAAAGCTCCCTTAAGGCATTAATTTTTTCATAGAGATGTAATTCCTCAGTAGTGACTTCACTAAAAACACTGAGTAAAGACAGTCATTTTTATAACATAGTATTTCTCATAGCATAGTATCACATAAAATGAAAGTTCTGTGTGATGTAGAAATGTTTGAACCTTGAAGAGAGATCTTATTTAAGCAATAGTTAACTTGAAAGACACTGACATTTCTCAGGCAAGTTATACTCACTGAAGTATCTCTTTGTGCACATTTCTATATATCTCATACAGTAAAGAACCCAAGAGAATTGCCAAGAAATTAAAATGCCTAATGGCATGTGATGCTCCAGTGGCTTAGTGATGAAGGAATTGGGATGCCAATAGTAAGAACTGTAGTTCAAATCCACCAGCCACTCTGCAGAAGAAAAATGGGCAGTCTTCTCATGTGCTTTTCTGCCTCTGAAAACACACTGGAAGCTCAGCTACGAGTTAGTTCTGACTCCATGGTCCATGACAACAACAGTGGCATGAGGTAGCCAACATTGACTATCGGACTGTTTATTCTTTACTGTGCAATAGACGAATGTTGCCTCAAAAGCTCCAAGTGCAAGAATATTCTAGAATTTACTTGCTGGTCACTTGATGAATTGTGTCATTGTTGTCCCAGGCTCTTCCTCCTTAAGTTTAATATAGCTAGCTGGTCCTGGTGGAAAGGGATTTAGGTTCTTACCAGGGGCCAATCACTGTCAGAAATGCTTACATTTGTGAATCTACTTAATCTCCATGGCCTCCTGGGAACTATTATTGTTGAGTGCCTTGAAGTTGCAGTCACTTACAGCTGACCCTCCAGTGAGTTTTCAAAGGGAGTAAATCACATGGGAGAAGATTGCCCATTTGTCTCCCATGAAGTTGCTGGTAGACTTGAACCATTTACCTTTGGGTTGGAAGTGTAATTACTTACCATCAAGCCTCTGGAGCTCCCATCATAGCTATCAGCACTACAAAAAACATGATACCAAAGAGCCTCTGGATGTCCACTCACCACCTCATGGGAGTCTCCTACATTCTTATATTCTATTACTTTTGCAATGTCCATTTGTCTGTGCTGGGACATTTTGAAGGCACCTGCCTGGCTGACTGAGTGGAAGAAATTAACAGCTTTCCCATATCCAAGAAAGGTCATTCGATAGAATGTGGAATTTGTCAAATAGTATCATTAATATCACATGCAAGCAAGACATGGCTGAATATCATCCAAAAATGGTTATAACAGTAAATGGGCAGGGATCTGCTAGAAATTCAAGCTAAGAGTGGAAGAAGCAGTGGCACCAAAAACATCATTGTTGATGCTGGATGGATTTAGCTGAAAGCAGAGAATAGAAGAAGAATATATATTTGTGCTTTATTGACTATTCAAAGACATGACTATGTGGATCATAGGAAACTAAGGCTACCATTGAGAATAATAGGAATTTCAGAACACATAAGTATGCTTACATCAAATCATACCTAGACCAAGAAGCTATTATCCAGAGCAAGGGAGCACTGAATGGTTTTAAAGCTGGAAAGGTGTGTGTCAGGCCTGTATTCTCTTCAGTCTATATGCTGAGCAAATCATTCAAGAAGTTTGACTTTATGAAGAAGTTTGTGCCATCAGGAGTGGAGGAAGGTTCATCAACAACCAGCATCATGCAGATGACACAACCTTGTTGCCTGAAATTGAAGAGGACCTGAAGTGCTGCTACAGAGAATCAGAACTGCAACCTTCAATATGTGTTACAACTCATATCCAAGAAAATAAAAATCCTTATCACTGGGCCAATAGACAACATCATCATAGATGGAGAAAAGATTGAAACTGTCAATGATTTCATCTTGCTTGGATCCATAGTCAACCCAACGCCATTGGTACCAGAATTCAGGAGATCAGGAGACATATAGCACTGGAAATGTCTGCTGTCTTTTGCATCTATCTAAAGCCCTGAAGAGTAGTAATGTCAGTTTGAAGACTAAAGTGCACCTATTTCAAGCCATCATCTTTCTGATCCCCTACTATGCATCTGAGAGTGACAGTGAGTAAGGATGATGGGAGAAGAATCAATGCTTTTGAGTTATGGTTTTGGAAAAGAATGTTCAATGTCCTAAGGACTGTCAAAAGAACTATATAGAGGCCTTGAAGAAAGTGCAACCAGAATGGCAACCAGAACGTTCCTTGGATGCAAAGGTGGCGAAGCTTTGTCTTGCCTATTTTGGACATGTTGCTAGGAGAAGCTACTGTATGGAAAGGGACATCATACTCAGAAAGGCAGAGAGTCAGCAAAGAGAAAAAGATCCTCAACCAGATGGATTGACACAGTGTCTGCGGCAATTGATTCAAATGTGTGAGGATGATAAGGATGGCACACAGTAGAACAGAGTCCAGACCTATTGTTCATAAGGTCTCTGTGAGTCATACTGGACAGGACAGCACCGAAGACCCACCGTGATTTAATACTTTAATACCTTTCTTTAACTCTCCCTGTCCGATAACAACCATTAAACCTATCAACTCCTAATAAGTGAGGGAATCACTGTGGTATATAAATATATCAAATATTTAATGCAGGAAGAATGTCATAGTTCCCCCCAGGCCTAACCACTAGGCCTGACTATTCCTTGAGGAAACCTGCTAATGGATATGCCCTGATTAGGCAACTGGATGACCAGATCTTGATGAGACCCTGTGCCTGGTCACACATTGACAGGACCCCTGCCCGAAATTCCTGAACAAAATACCAACCTGCTAAATGCCCCGAAGAGCCACTATGAAAAGAAACTGTGCTTCTCTGCCTGCACGCCATTCCAACCTTCTCTGCACACTCACTTGGCATCTTTCTCAGGTCTTTTAATAAAAGCCTGTTCACTACATGAGACCAGCTTCTTTCTTTCTCTCTCTCAACTCTTTTTTTCTAACATTTAAACCCTCAACCATAGAGCTAATAACAAGCAGAAATACAGAACAAAATTAGGTTTTGGTTTCCTTTACACCCTTCCAGAGATTCAAATGTTTGATTTTATATAATTCTTTTTTTATTTTTTTTAATTTAGTTTGTTTATTTTTCATTTCAATGAACATCTACAGAGATTTTGGAATTCCATTCATTCATTGTTGCACCCTTCTCCCCGCACAAACCCCTCCCCCCCCCACCGTTTGCTCCTCTCCTTGAAAAGCAAAAGAAAAACTCACTCATTCGTATTCTTTTTCTTGGTCTTCTTTCAAATCCTTTCCACTTCTCCATATCCAGTTAAGGAGAGCTTTAGTGACATTGTTTATAGAATGCATTATTGCTGATACAAAGGTGGCACTTCTCAGAGTCTTTCTCCTATCCTGATGCCACAGGTGTCACAGGTAAAGATGAATCATTTCTTATAATGTTATTTATTTATTTATGTTGTTGTTCTTATGTGCCGTCGAGTCGCCTGCGACTTATAGCGACCCTATGTACAACAGCCCTAAACTCCACTCTGTCCTGTGCCAATCGCACTGTCTCTGACACTCTCATCCCAATTATCCCAGTCACTGAATCAATCCACCTCATAGAGGGCCTTCCTCTCCTGCGCTGTCCCTCCACCCTACCAAGCATGATGTCCCTCTCTAAGGACCAGTCTCTCCTTACAACATGTCCAAAGTGTGTTAGATGGAGCCTCAGAATCCTTGCCTCCAAGGAGCTGCCTGGTTTAACCCTTTCCAGGATGAATCTGTTTGTTTTCCTAGTAGTCCATGGTACCCTCAATACTCTTCTCCAGGACCACAGCTCAAAGGCATCAATTCTCCTTCTATCCTCCTTAGTCATAGTCCAACTCTCTGATGCATAACAAGTGATAGCAAAGATCATGGCCTTATCAGACACACCTTAGTCTCCAGAGAGATACCATTGCTCTTCAGTACTTTGGAAAGGTCCCTAACAGCAGACTTTCCCATCGCAATACATCTTTTAATTTACAGGCTACTGGTGCCAACAGTGTTGACTGTGGAGCCAAGGAAACCAAAGCTGTGAACAATCTCAAACTCTTCACCATTCATCCTGATGCTGCCAATTGGTCCAGTGGTGAGAATCTTTGTCTTCTTGACATTGAGCCTCAATCCATATTGGAGGCTGCAGTCCTTGACCCTCTGCAGCAAGTGCTTTAGGTCCTCCTCAGTTTCAGAAAGCAGGGTTGTGTCAATCTGCATAACACAGATTGTTAATGGGTCTTTCCTCCAATATTGATGCAACGTTTCTCCTAAAAGAGCCCAGCGTCCTCAATAATCTGTTCTGCATTTATGTTGAAAAGGTAAGAAGATAGGAAACATCCTTGGCATATACTCTACCCAATTTTGAACCATGCAGTGTTTCCTTGCTCTGTTCTGACTGCCTCCTGGTCCATGTACAGGTTTCACATTAGCACGATCAAGTGTTCTAGGATCCCCATTCTTCTCAGAAGTTAGCCACAGTCTGTTGTGTTACACACAGTCAAACGCCTGTGCATAATCAATGAAACACAGATAGACCTTCCTCTGCCACTCCCTGTTCTCAGCCAAGATCCATCTAACATTAACTACAATATCCCTGGTAACATGACCCCTTCTAAACCCAGCCTGCAGTCAAAAATAAAACAAGTAAATAAATAAATAAAATCATCTGTCTCATTTTCCTAGAATAACATAAGCGACTGGATAGCAGATTTGATAATGCAATTTGAACTAAAGGTAATTTAGTCCCTGTATCATATTCTGCATTTCTGATAAATGGGCTTTCTTACTCTCAAACCAAGCAACATTTATTGGTGAGAATTTTCCATCACAAGTAGGATTATGTGCTTAATTAGACACCTCTCAAAGTAGATCACATTGTTGGTTAAGCTTGTATTCTAATGGCAGCCTTCACTTAGTCAAGGTAGATTCATTAACATGACCAGGAAGGAAGAAACCACTCAAGAAATTGTTAACAATCTGCAGAAAAAATTTACAATTGTCCTGTGAGCTTTTGTAAAGTTTTACTGAAACATTTAAAAACTTTTATTACCAGTTTGAAACGTACAGGCAATCCTTGACTTACAAACTTTTAATTTATAAACAATTTCTTCTTGTCCTTTAATGTTTAATGCAAATTTATCCTCATTTGGATACTAATGAAGCAACCCATACTCACAATAAATTCTTCACACTTACTTTGTGTTGTTGTTGAATGCCTTCCAGTCAAACACAACTCATATAGACCCCGTAAACAAAAGGCCTGAAGCCCCTCTACAAGTTCCGACATTTATCAAAATTCATAGAGTTTCCAGAGGTAATGTACCTTTTGATTTCCTGACTGTTGGTGTTAAGAGTGCTGATTGTGGATCAGAGCAAACTGTAATTGCTAACAACCTCAATCTTTTCTCCATCTAATATGGTGATGCCAGATGGCCCAGTGGTGAAAGTCTTTGTCTACTTGATGTTGAGCTTCAATCCATACTGAAGACCACAGTCCTTGACCTTGACACTTACCTTAGGCTGCTGAATATGCAAGTTTTAAAGTTTTAAATCAATGGAAAAACTTTGAGGGTTCTCTCTCTCTCTCTCTTTCTCCTGCAAAAACTCAATCTACTGTCATCTAGTTGATTGTGACCAGAGTCGTCTCACAAAGACAGATTGGCACTACCACATGGGGTTTCCACAGCTGTAAATATTCACGGAAGAAGACTCTACCAGGTTCTCCTAAATTGAAGCTTGAGCAATTGAACTGCCAACATTCTGGTTATTAGTCATATACTCAACTGATAGCAGCACAGGGCTCCTCTTCTACTAACTAAAGCTCAAACCACACCATTGCTTTAGAGCCAATTCAGATTCATGGCAATCCTCCACTGGGTTTTTGGAGATGGAAATCTTTATGGAAGATGATTATTAAATACAAAGGGCTGATCTTTCAATTGGCTGCCTAATGCTCTAAGCACTGCACCACCAGGGCTCCTATCCCACTAAAGTATGGCTAAATAAAAACCATATGCACCTGTTTCCACTTAACCTACAAATTCCACTGAGGATACAATTAGGAACAGATCTCATTAGAGGATCATATATTCCCTATACAAGGAAATATGAAGTATTAAAATAAAAAAATAAAAACTCTCTCTCTCTCTGTGTATAAAGGCTTGATTGAAAACATTAGCTGTCAGGTTGAGTACAACCCATAGTGATCCTATGAACAACAGATCTGAACACTGTCCTACTTTGTGTCAAATGGATTCTGTCTGAAAGTAAAGTACAATAAAAAAATATCTATTTACACTATATCGAATATACAACAACATTTGACTAGGTGGATCATAACAAGTTATAGCTAACATCATAGCAACTTATGACTAACATTGAGAAGAATGGTAATTCCCCAGCTCTCTGCACATCCCATTTTAATACTTTGCTTTCCTTTGTCTTCTCGAACTGCCATTTAA
Organism: Elephantulus edwardii; assembly: GCF_000299155.1. Taxonomy (NCBI): domain Eukaryota; kingdom Metazoa; phylum Chordata; class Mammalia; order Macroscelidea; family Macroscelididae; genus Elephantulus; species Elephantulus edwardii. The sequence goes on along the minus strand of NW_006399764.1, from coordinate 6,292,401 downwards.
AATCTGTTCAGCTCTTTTACTTCTGTATGATTCCCCTTTGTTTTGGATTCAAACAGCAACTTTACACATGGACCTCACCTGACAGGGTGCATGGGAATCAAATTGACAACACCTGTGGAAGAAGCTCAGTTATCAGCAGTGTATCATGGGTTAGACCATCAATTACACATGTTCAAGTTCAAATTCAAGCTGGAAAAAAAATGAAAACAAGTCTTTAAGAGCCAAAATATTATCTTCAATTTATTCCATCTGAATTTCAAAATCATCTTAGGTTCGAAGAATTAAATACCAATAATCAAAGATCAAATGAGCTATGGGATGATATCAAGGCTAACATCCATGAAGAGAGCAAAAGATCATCACAAATACAGAGAAGAAAGAAAAACATTGAAATACATATCAGAAGAGACTCTAAAAATTGCCCTAGAGCATTGAGAAGCCCAAACTAAGGGAAATAGGTTGATCTGTAGGAAGGTAGTGGCACATTAAGTAAAGGTTTAGAGGGAGAAATAATTCTATAAGATGGCTTAAACTATTGGAATGTACAGCTTCCAGAACGCTTTGGTACAAACAAATGGAAAATTTCATAATGCACTAGATGTGAAGAATTGGTTTAGATGTACAGATTGGAGGCATTGATCAAAAGAAAGAATTTCAGGAGCTGAAACAAAGGATTATTTTATCTTTACATGTTTGTAAATTTCCTATGAAGAGCTAGTAAATCTCCAAATATAACTGAAGTATCCGTGGAATCCTAAACCGAAATGAACAGAGCACAGAGAAACACTTCTTGATAAGAGAAATCTTGAATTACCTCTTCAACACAGTCTCAATTTAGTCACAGCAAAGTCCTTCTAAAATTCTCAAATGAAAATATAAATGTGAAAATGCTTCTTTCTCGCTTATTAGGGTAAGTTAGTAGCCTGTTTCCTTAAATTTTGAGAACTGAGAGGGTTGATATTGACAGTCAAAGCAAGAAAATTATCATTCTTGGCACAAGTTTTTGATACAATCGACTAGGAGAAGATAATATTTACTTTTCTCATTATTTATTATTAACCAGATACCACATTAAAATTGTAAAACCAGTATATTTTTTCAGTTGATGAACTAAAAAGGATTTTGCTATCTTCTCCTTTTTCCTTTCATTGTTGTTAATTGTTGTCAGATGTTGTCAAGGACAACTCATAGCGACCCTATGAACAACAGCTGAACCTTGTTCTATCCTATGCCATTTGCACTATCTCTGACACACTCAAGCCCATTGCTGTAGTCACTGTATAAATCCATCTGGTTGAGGCTATCCATGTCCTTCACTGTCCTTTCTAAACATGGTGTTCTTCTCCAAGGAAGAACTTCTCCAAGCACCTGCCAGAATTATGATCATCATTCTTGCCTCCAACCATCACTCTGATTGTATCTTTTCCCAGACATATTTCTTTGTTCTTTTGGCAGTCCATGGGATATCCTCCACTCTTCTCTAGCACCACAGCTCAAAGACATCAATCCTTCTGTCATCCTTATTCATTATCAAGCTCTCAGATACATAGTGACTGAAAGGACCAAGGATAGACCTTTCATTTTATTGTTGTTGTGTCTTGTGGAATCAGAACCAACTCAGAGCTGACCTTCTGGTGAGTTTTAAAGGCAGTAATCACATATGCACTAGTCAATATTCTCCAGAGAAACTAAACCAACTAGAAAAACAAACAGCAAGAGATTGATTCCTTTATTTTAAGTTTAATTGACTAGATAATGGGGTCTGGTAAGTTGGAAAATCTGGCCATCTTGAGTCTGAAATCTGTAAGTCAGGGGGCATACTGGGAGTTCCAGGAGGATACACATGTTACAGTCCTGAGGTGGAATTTCTTCTGAGACTTACAAGGAAGAACGTGTGGTATACCTTTTTCCTGGCATTGCATGAGAACCAGTGATCATTGGTGTTCTTTGGCTTGTAGATGACTCCAATCCTGTACCTTCATCTGTGTGAATTCTCTTTTGCAAAGTCATCACTTAAGAACCACGCTATTGAGGCGTGACCTCATGTTAACTTAATTGATAACATCTTTCAATACTCAAAAGAAGCCCTAGTCATGTAGTGGGTTGTGTCCTGGGTTGCTAACAGAAAGGCCAGCAATTTGAATTCATTAGCTTCTCAATGAGTAGCAGATGAGGAAGAAATGAAAAAGTTGGGTTCTAAGGACCAGATTCTAGAGGGCTAATGAAATAAGGGAAGAGGTAATTAGAAAGTTTTCATAAAATTAAAATTATGTGATTGTAAATGTTGGTTATATTTGTTGTTGTTGTTGTTAAGTGCTGTCAAGTCATAGACAACTCACAGTGACCCTATGAACAAAAGACCTGAATACTTGTATAACTTTCATCGTTTCTCCAAGTTCATAGGGTTTATAGAGGAAAGCTATTTCAGAAGTGGATGCCACTCCTGCTTCCAAGCTTGTTTTAATTGGGGAGCCCCACCAAATACTGTCCACCATGGGTAACCATTATTGCATTTGATGCATGTCATGAGCCTTGAACCTTAATTAATTGTTCATAGACATATTACAAAAGTCAACTAAAATCTATTGATTCATTAATTAATTCACAGCAACAATTGCAATTTATCTAAACTGTAATTAATAAATTCACCACGACATAATTTATAGCAAGCATCAGTTAATTGCAATTTGTCTACATTGCAATTTAGAAATTCATCACATTGATGCATCAATTCATAGCAAGCATTAAACAGTTAATTGTAATTTATCTACATTGGAATTCATAAATTGATCACATATTGATTAATCAACAGTGGAGACCACTCACTCACCCCAGGATCCCAACTCGTCTCTATCTTTTGCCTCTCATAGTCATTGGTGCAATCAGGGAGGTTCTCCGTTAGTTCAGCAGTTCAATGTAGGCAGAGGGTTCTCAGCTAGTTCAGCTAGTAGAAAGGGTCCATCAGTGTGAGCAGAATCCTCCACTGTCTCATTAGCTCAGAGCGTTTAGGTCTTTGGCTCTGAAAAGAGCCTTTGTTTGGGTCTTTGGTGTTCAGCTCATTGTGAAGTGCAGAAAAAAGGTTGCTGGGCACAGCCAGAGTTTAATCTACTCCGGCTTTTCCACTTTACATTGTGGTAAGGCAAGTGGGGTATGCTGGGATATGTTGAATAACAATATGGGTTTGACCAATCATGTTCAATACTAGTTGTGTTTCCTTGGCAACATGGCAGTAACCAGTCATATCTCCTTATCAAGGGTCCACACCTGTTGTGGTCAATGGGGCTCCAGAGCCACTTAGAGTATGTTTTCACAAATATTCTTAGCATACTTTCTACCAGCAAATTCCCAACATGTTTCTTATTTTCTTTCTAACCTATACATAGTAAGTTCTTAACATACTTCTTATTTCTAACATGTAGCAGATTCCCAATATATTTCTTACCCTTAAATTTACAAGTTATGTTATCTTAGCAACATGGACGGTGACAAGTTAACCTTCCCTTATCATAATTCACACATACAGAGGCCAGTAGCTTTACTGGCAAGTTATTATCAATTATATTCCCTTATCAAGGGTTTGCACCTCCTGTGGTCAGTGGGGCTCTAGGCCTCAAAGAGGCCTATTTCGGCATGTTAAACTACTAATATTTTTTTTCACAGATATTCTTAGTTCTATACTTAAGCATCAAACTCATTATAATATTTTTCCACAGCAAATATATTTTATAATATGTTTTCCAGAAAATTACAATTTAAGATATCTCATAATATGTTACAGCAAAATTAATATATTTTTGTTACACTTAAACTGCTCATAACAGATACATCAGCATCACAGCTTTCACAAGTTACCTCTGTACAGCAAATGGACAGACCAGTGCTATACCACTTAAAAGAATATTTCACCAAAAACAATTTAAACCAGGCCTGAGAGCTGCAGATTAAAATCATCCACCTTTAATTTGGTAGCATAATTTTCTATCCACCAGGCCCACAAAGCTCTTTCTATGTTGTGTTGTTATTGTTGTTAAGTGCCTTCAAGTCATAGATGACTCATAGTGACCCTATGAACGAAAGACCTGAACAATTGTATAACTTGGATTGGTTATATCTAGAGGATATTATTTCTGGCTTTTGCATGTATCAGAGTTACCTGGAATCCTTTCCCTGTTAACACAGATTTCTTGATACTTTGCTCAGAGTTTTAGATTCACAGATTCTGGCTGGGGAGTACTAAGATTTTAGATATCTAAGTAGTTTCCAGATGATAATGAAAGTGCACTCTAAAGTACAAAAATGGGATATGTTTTTGAGATAGAAAGAGGTCATTGAGGAGAGGAAACTAATGAATTGAGAGGTCATTTTATTGAAATAATCATGACATGAATTTATTGAATTGAGACAAAATAATTATAAGAACCAGGTATATTCAAGAAATGATGGATTAAAGCCTAGAATTTGGAGGTCCTCGAAGTGCATGTATCTAGATTTAAACAGAGATAGAGGCAGAAATGCATAAACAAAATGTACTGTATATATCAACATGAAATATGTGTTAAATACATTTTCAAATTAAAAAATCCAATACAAAGTAATGTTTATAGAGTGATGGAAATTGTATAAAAAAATTTTTAAATGTATATGTTTACCTGGACAGAGTGCATTCTGCAAATGTATATATAAAACTGGTGGTTGTTGTTGTTGTTATGTGCCGTCGAGTCGCCTGTGACTCATGACGACCCTATGTACAACAGCCCTAAACTCTGCCCTATCCTGTGCCAATCTCACCATCTCCGACACACCTACCCCCATTACCCCAGTCACTGAATCAATCCATCTCATCGAGGGTCTTCCTCTCCTGTGCTGTCCCTCCACCCTCCCAAGCATGGCATCCCTCTCCAAGGACTGGTTCCTCCTTGCAACATGTTCAAAGTATGTCAGATGAAGCTTCAGAATCCTTGCCTCCAAGGAACAGCCCAGCTCCACCCTCTCCAGGATAAACCTGGTTGTTTTCCTAGTGGTCCATGGTATATTCAATACTCTTCTCCAACACCACAGCTCACAACACCAAAGCATCAATTCTCCTTCTATAATCTTTAGTCACTGTCCAGCTCCCCAATGCATAGCAAGTGATTGCAAAGACCATGGCATGTATGAGGCGCACCTCGGTCTCCAGGCTGACATCATTGCTCTTCATTACTTTTGGAGGGGTCTCTAACAGCAGACTTGCCCATTGCAATACGTCTTTTAATTTACTGGCTCCTGGTGCCAAGAGTGCTAACTGTGGAGCCAAGCAAACCAAAACTGTGAACAATCTCAATCTCTTCACCATCCATCATGATACTGCCAATTGGTCCAGTGGTGAGAATCTTTGTTTTGTTTTCTTGATATTGAGTCTCAGTCCATACTGAAGACTGCAGTCCCTGACCTTCCATAGCAAGTGCTTCAGGTCCTCCTCAGATTCAGCAAGCAGGGTTGTGTCATCTGCATAATGCAGATTGCTAATAGATCTTCCACCAATCCTGATGCCACAATTCTCCTCATAGAGCCCAGCCTCTCGGATAATCTGCTCTGCATACAGGTTGAAAAGGTATGGAGACAGGATGCATCCCTGGAGTACACCCTTCCCAATTTTGAACTATACAGTGTTTCCTTGCTCTGTTCTGATGACTGCCTCTTCGTCCAAGTATAGGTTTTGCATTAGCACAATCAAGTGTTCTGGGATTCCCATTCTTCTCAGAGTCAGCCACAGTTGGTTATGATCCACACAATCAAATGCCTTTCCATAATCATGAAACAAAGATATACATTCTTCTGGTACTCAATATCCCTAGTACCATGGCCCCGTCTAAACCTAACCTGCACTTCTGGTAGTTCTCTGTTGATGTGCTGTTCCAGTCGCTTTTGGATAATCTTCAGCAAAATCTTGCTTACATGTGATATTAATGATATTGTTCAATAATTTCCACACTCAATGGGATCACCTTTCTTTGGATATAAAGCTGGCAAGAGTAGTTAAATTTGGAGGAACACAGTTTAGCTCAGAAAAGGGTTGGTGTGGGTTTGCATTTCAATTTACATTCTTCCAAATATTTTTGTTTTTGTACTATGAGAGTGAATTTTCTATTCAAGGTAAATAGTAACAAATTCTTTTTAATTTTGTTTTATCAGGTTGAGGCTGAAGAGTATGAATGTGGATTATGATGAAGTTGTTTGAATGATGCAACTCTAAGGCATATTCCTTTGATCTCATTGACTTGTGTCAATACGTGGAACAACATATATCAAACAGTATATAGTTATATACGTGGAATCACATATACCCAACAGTGTATAGTTACACCTTACCAGCCAAACAGTTCTCCAATTCTACACACACACACACACACGTGTGCATGAGCATGAGTCAACTTAACATAATCTCAATTTCTAGAGAAATTACAAACACCATCATCTCATTTAATAGCAAGGAATTTTCAAATTGTGTCTGTATTGCCTTTGGGATTGCATATGGTATTTAAAAATTAGCCATTTGCACAGTATTTGTTCATACTTCATCTGGTACATGATTGGTTATATAATAGTTCTTCATATAAAATTTGTCTGAAGAAATCATTCAGAAAAATCTCTGAAGGCCACTGATAAGAGAATTCCTCTCCTAGCATGCTAATAAGAAACAATACAAGTTGTGCCGAGGACTTCAAATGTTAGGGAATTCACCATCTCACTATGTGCTTGGATAGCTCCAACTTTCAAAATTTCTTCTTACATAAAGCCTAAATCTGCCTCTCCATAACTTTGATCAATTGGTTCACACACTTTCTTTGGGCTATTTAATTGCTGGTAGAGATTTCTGTTGCTTCCCTAAAGGCAGAAGGCTTAATGTTTTGTAACTACTATTGATCTTTGTCCAGCTTTGGCATGTCACTGGACATCTAGATAATTTATTTCTCTTTGAGGTTCTCTGATACTATTTCTAGGCTACAGTTTCTGTTTTACTATGAAAGTTATATTTAATTATATGAAGAAATCAGAACTGGTTTTTTTTGGTCTATGAGCTATATTTTTTTACAAAGATATGAATTAGCTGTTAATTATTAAGCTTGTGGGTAAGAGGCCACAGATATATATTTATAGCTTAAATGAAAGCTTTGAGTAGTTTATATTAAATATTATGAAAATTATTATAACAGTAATATTAGGAAATTAAGTAATAGAACAAGCTGCCAAAGAAGGTCTCAAAATGACTGTCACTTGAGATATTAAAGGCAGAAACAGCCACCTGTCAGGAAATAGAACTAATTATCTCTCTGGCCATCACTGATGAATAGATATATCAAGACTACCTTCGTCATAGGAGTGCTGATGGCTTAGTAGGTAAAGAATTGCCCTACTATCTCAAAGGCACATGGTTCAAATTCACCAGTGACTCTGGGAGAGAAATATGGGCAATTTCTTCCTGTGTGATTTATAGTCTCTGAAAACCCACTGGAGACTTAGCTGTGAGTCAGTCACCACATGACAGCGCCTTAAAATAACAACAGTGTTCTTCATATGAGTTGATTTTTAAGCTACTTTAAAAGACTAAATTCAAATATGTTCATATAAGCACATACCAGAACCATGTCATCAAGAACAATTTTTAGTAATGCTACAAAAGCAATGTTTAGAAATCTGGAGGACAGCTACCTGGCCAACTGACTAAGAGAGAACCATATTTAATTCCCTTCAAAAAAAAAATGGTGACCCAAGAGAGTGTGGAAATTGTCGTATGCATACTGCACCCAAGCAAAATCCAGGAGAAGATTATCCAGAAATGACTGGAATAGTACCTTGACAGAGAACTACCAGAAATACAAGCTGGGTTTAGAAAAGACCATGGTACTAGAAACATTATTGCCAATGTCAGATGGATCTGGCAGGAAGCAAAGAGTAGCAAAGGGACATCTATCTGTATTTAATTTACTATGCAATGGCATTTGATTGTGTGTATCACAATAAATTGTTATTAACCTTGAGGAGAAAGGGAATCCCAGAACACTTGATTGTGTTTATGTGAAATGTATACTTGGAACAGGAAGAAGCTGTCATCAGAACAGAGCAGGGAAACACTATATGGTTCAAAATCAGGGAGAGAGTGTGTCAGGGATGCATCCGATCTCCATACCTTTTCAATCTATATGCAGAACAGATAATTTGGGATCCTGGGCTTTATGAGGAGGTGTATTCAATCTGATTCCTATGCATACCATCAGAAAAAATTCATGTGTATATAGCCTGTGTTTATGTTTCTTATAAAAAGTACTTGCTATGAATAAATCATTGATTCTACAAACTTCTATCATTCTTTCTCCAGCTGCATTTCTGTCACCAAGTTCCTGTTTTCTGACTACTGATCCTTCTTCCCTGTTTCCAATTTTTGTATTCCAGTCACCCATTATTATGCATGCATCTTGATTGCACGTTTGACTGATATCTGACTGCCAAAGTTGATAGAAGTCTTCTATTTCCTCTTCTTTGTCTCTAGTTGTTGGGGTAAATATTTAAATGATAATGAAATATTTTAATTCACTGGACTCCCTTGTATGCATATAGATATTATCCAACATTGTATTTCAAGATAGATGTAGAAATTCTTTCTATAACTCTGAAAGCAACCCATTTTTCCTCGCCTTTTCATCTCTAACATAGATCATATAATTGCTTGATTCAAAATTCCCCATGTCAATCCATATTATTTCATCAATACCTAGTATATCAATATTTATGTGTTACAGTTCTTTCTTTCTTAACAATGTCCAATTTTCCTACGTTTATGCTTTTCACATTTCACTTTCCATTCTCTCATGTCTGTTTACAATTGTTCCTCCTCCTTTGTGTTTCCATATTTGAGGGCTCGACCTCAGTTGCCATATCTGTTAGTCTAAGTGTGCTCTATCATACACAGGGTTTCCAAAGGCCTATTATTTTGGAAGTGGATGGTCTTCCTAGACTGTCTTAATTTGAATGCTCAGATATAGAACAGTATTTGACAGATAAAAATTTTACATAAAGGTGCAGGTTAAGGACATTTCCCAATAAGAATAATTGGAAAATGGCAAAGGTGGATATTATTTACACAAAAATATAATGCACCAAACTATTATTTGTAGTTACTTAAAGGTGAAAAAATTGCTGTTTTTCATCTCTTCTTATATGTTGATTTTTCTAAATTTTCCTTAATGAATATGTTTAACTTTTATTAGTAGAGCCAGGATATCTCTCTTCATTTTATTGTCCATGCAAAGGTATAACACAGTGTGGATCACAACAACTTGTGACTAACATTGAAAAGAATAGAATTCCCAGGACACATAATTGAGCTTTTGTGAAATCTATGCCTACATCAAGAGGATATTTTCCAAACAGAACAAGGAAACACTGAATGGTTTAAAGTTAAGAAAGGTATGTGTTAGGGTTGTATGTTTTCTTCATATATACTCAATCTGTATGTTGAACAAATCATCCAAGAAGTTGGACCTTATGAAGATGAGTACTGCATCAGAATTGGAGGAAGATTCATTAACAACTTGCTTAAAACACTTGGTGCAGAAGATTGAAGACTACAGCCTTCAATATGGATTACATCTCAGCACTAAGAAAGCAGAACTCTTCACCACTGATCCAATAAGCAATGCTTCATGGAAATGGAGAAAAGACTGAAGCTGTGAACTATTTCATCTTACTTGGAGCCACAATCACTACCCTTTATACCAGCGGTCAAGACATAAAAAAACATATAGCATTGTAAAAATCTTTTCTCAAGGACATCTCCAAAGTGCTAAAGAGCAATGACATCAGTATATATGATCTCATATAAGCCATGGTCTTTTCAATTACTCGCTATGTGTTTTTATAATTCATCCTGCTAAGATTAATAGCAGACTATAATTAAGAGGTTGGAAAATGACTAAGGAGAATAGAAGGAGAATTGATACCTTTGAGCTGTGGTGCTGGAAAAGAGCATTGAGGGCACCATGGACTACTAGGAAAACAAACAGATTCATCCTGGAAAGGGTTAAACCAGGTGGTTCCTTGGAGGCAAGGATTCTGAGGCTATGTCTAACATATTTTGGACATGTTGCAAGGAGAGACGGGTCCTTGGAGAGGGACATCATGCTTGGGAGGATGGAGGGACAGCGCAGGAGGGGTAGGCCCTCTATGAGGTGGATTGATTCAGTGACTGGGGTAATCGGGATGGGAGTGTCAGAAACAGTGCGATTGGCACAGGACAGAGCAGAGTTTAAGGCTGTTGTACATAGGGTTGTTATGAGTTGCATGTGACTCAATGGCATATAACAACAACATATTTAAGAAGTCTCAAGTCAACATAATCCAAAATGCTTAACCAGCTGTATAAATCTATAATTTCTGATATTAATAGCCTCCTCTGTGGATCTGTTCTCCAATTCCTCTTTGACCATTGTGTTCAGTGATCCACTAGAAGGTTTCCCAGATTCTCAGACCTGTCAGTGGAATGATTCATGTGACTATATAAATATGGAGGCTGATTTCAGAGAAACTGGTTAGGTATTGGCCAGGATCCTGTAGACTGTCAGTTTGGGGCAGCTAGATGGCGATTCAGGGTGGCAGTTTGGAGACGGTGAGCAATGAGCTGGGATCCTGCAGACTTAGTCGTGATGTAGTCAGATGCAACTGCAGGTGATGCAAGCTGGATGCTGTGCCCTAGGCAAGCATTCCACAAGTGAAAGCTCCTAGAACTAAGCTTCCATGAGCTTATATAAGCCTCTAGTAGGCTAGGGGTTGCATCCCATCCTAATCTTCTCTCTTTAATTGTGTTTCAGTTCTGAGCAATATTCCATTTGTAGATATATCACAGTTCTTTTTAATCATTCAATTGTGGATTGGTATTTGCATCAAAGAAGACAAATATTGTATAGGACAGGCTATATACTGGTGAGGGAAGAGCAGGGGAAAAAGAGATAATGAAGACTACACAGGAATGGGAGTAGGGAAAGACCATCTGAAGGGAAGAGATGATTAGACATTGTGCGTATGACAACTGACAATCTGGGAGAAGATAAACATTACAAAGTGAATTGGAGTGGGGAGAGGGAGGTAAATGTGTATCAATAAATGAATGAAAACCATCCTTTCTCTAAACATCCACTAAAACCAACATAATAATAAAAAAACTCAGAAAATATATCTAGGTCTATCATCTAGTGATTGTACTTAGGCAAAGCTGCCATTACACAGTAGGTGACATGTGGCTAGAGAAGGTATTATTGCTTCTTTGCGAAGGTTACAGATATGTGATCTGGGTTCTTCACAAGCTCATTGTTAGGGCCACCTTTTTACTATGTGGACTATTTATATTGTCAAGATTATCATCAGAATCAGTCGGATAAATGAACTTGTGGCACAGCAGTTCAAATCCCTGAAGAATCCCTCTTCCTCAAAAATGAAAATAGCCAAATTGAGTGCCTTATCTTTTTTTTTCCTATGTAAGTTTAATTGGAATATATAGTGTAAGCAGTTTGCTTTGCTAACATCAGATCAATGTCTCCTGTCTGGTTTTGACTGATACTTGTTTGCCTGGAGTTATTAGGAAGAATTTTGTAAGTGCTTCTCATGATACTAGGCTCTTAGATTGATAGATTCTGATTAGAAAAAAAAAAGGCAAAATTTTTATACGCAGTGAAACACCAAATTCAAAATGTCAAAAGAGAAAATGGATTTCTGATGGGCTAAAAGCATAGCTGTGTATCCATATCTTCTCTACCACCCAGTCATGCTTATTTGACACAATTTACACCTAAATTAGTTATATTTTGGCCTTTTTGCAGTAGTTATATCAAAATATTACATTTGCTCCATAGGCATTTAATATACCACTGGATGGTTATTGATTCTTTTTTTTCAAGGTCTTTTGAAACCTTGATGCTTTTAAGAGGAGCTGTCACCCTCCGCATCACCTTCCCTAGACTGAGAAAATACAATTTTATCATGGGCAATAGGCTTCAGCAGCAGGCAAACCCTTAAGACTGATCCTATATTCTGTAGATTCCTTGAGGTTAATTAAAATTGAGTACCAGAAATTTTGCAGAGAATTGTAAACTTGCTTTTCTGATTTGTAAGGAAGAAAAATAAATAATGAATTTTCTTAGATTTGTCAAGTGTTATAGACATATTTTTAAAAAATGAGAACAGCTGCTTCTAGGGGGAAAAAAACAGTGTTACAAAATATTTACATTTTCTCAAAGTCCTTAGAGTTTGATCTTACTATATAACTTCCATTATCTTTCACATACACCCACATACCTCAATACTCACACATACTCTGTGTGCACGTGCGCGCGTGTACACGCACGCACACACACACACACACAATTAGATATTCTATTGACATTTTGGAAGGAAAGAAGATTAAGCTAAGTCTTTGAGATTCAAACCGACTGTTCTATGGTTTCTAATCATTGCAAACCCGATGTTTTAAATCATTAATCCATTCCCTCTAGCTTACCATGGGAATATATTTCCATATAGATTTCTGTGATATATTGAGAGAGATAAGAATTAGAATTCATTTGACATTTAATTTTTCTCCCAAAGTGACTTAAAAAGGTCATCTAATGCCCACATTTCTTCTGATTTCTAGAGTATTTTTATTTCATTTATCAGAAATCTTTGTGTCAAGGTAATTTCTTTGACTAAACTCAAGATTTTGGCCTCATAGCTCTGTCAGAACTCAATCTGGTCCTAACCACAAAAGAGAAAGGAAAGGAAACAGAATGGTAATAATTAACAATCTTAATTCGTTATGAAGTGAGTGTTTACAGTTTTCTTCCTACAGTCCACAATCTTCAAAATATTGCAGGGCTCAATTTTTTATTTTAATACTAGCTACTCTCAAAGCTTATTTTAAGTTCTTGACAAATCTGATTTAAAACATTTTCTTTCATAGACCTCGTGTTTTTATGCCTCACAGTTTGTGTTTTCAACTAGTATTACATAATTTCTTCTTCACTTGTCCATGCTGCCTTCTCCTGATCTCTGAAACGCTATGTTCACAGGATTGAAGAAAGCCAAATAGTAATAAAAATTCACCAGAGCACACAGGCTCAAAAACTGTAGGAGGAAAGTCTAGAAAATTTTCTAAAGCCAGCTGAACAAGAAGCAGGTATCCTCACACAGGAATTTCATCAGATTTGAGGGCTACATATGTGTCTTATCAGGCTTACATGACTTAAAGGTAGATGAACTCCAAAAAGAGCGTAAGAGAAACTAAGCTGTAGCTCTACTGTGTCCTCAGATTTGATTGACCATGTATCCAGGACATAGCAGATTCATAAAATAAATAAAATAAAATATTGAATAAAAGAAGCATAAGTAATTGAGGAAATGAACAAATGAAGCCTAAATTAGTGGTCATTCATATTCTAACATTTCTCAGGAACTGCTAAAATCATCTGACAATTCTTTCCTTTTAGAAGTGATTCCCTGGTTTAAGTTCTGGCACAGAGATAAAGCGTTCCATTCATTCCATAGCAAATGATTCAGATCTTATACTGGGAAGGATTACTTGTTAGAAATGTGAGAAGTTTTGGTGTTCAAAACAACCAACCAATGAATGACTCAGTGGTTTGGGAATAAACACAAAATTCACTGCCATAGAGTCAGTTCTGTCTTGTAGTGACCCTGCATCAGACTTTTGAGGTTACAAACCATAACAGAAGGAGACTGCCAATCTTTATCTGGAGGAGATTTTGGTCGATTCAAGAAGTAGGACCTTTGAGCTCACCGTGCAACTTGCTAGGTGCCTTGCCACAAGAGCTCAATAATTTGAGGACAAGTCATAGAAATCTAAATGCCGAGTGTCAGAAGACTGTCCAGTCTATCTGATGCATGATCTCTATAGTTCTGGGAAGCAATAATAGAAAATAACTTAGAACACTTATGTCAGCTGTGTGTGTTTAAATGTGTGTGTCTGTGTGTGTGTGTGTATGTGTGTTGATAAATATGATGGTGGGTAACTGAGGAATTGGCTGCTTAAGCATGGGGGGTGAGGAAGTGAATGGGGGGTGTGTGTCTGTGCATGCATGTGTGCAATGACTCCAATCTGAGCAATGATGAAAAAGTTTAACTACTGACCTTTATAATTATGAAGGTTTCTACATTTGATCTGAGCTCAAAAAGAAAAAAAAAAAAAAAAGAAATCTAAATGCCCATCAACAAACGAATGGGTAGAGAAGCTGTGGTATATTCGCACAATGGAATACTATGCTGCATTGAAAAACAAGGAACTCATGCAATATTATTCAAAATGGGTGACCCTGGAGGACATTATGCTGAGTGAGGTATCTCAGTCACAAAGGGACAAATGCTATATGGTGCCACTGTTGTAGAATGAGGCTGGCACTAGGGTGGGGGTAAGACTGAGAAAAACTGGGTGAAATATGTTTACGGCATTGAAGTCTATGGGGGAGATAATAGTCTAAAAGTATTATATTTTAGGGCATTATTTTTATCATAGGAGTATGCAATGAGGGTTGCAGAGTGGATTATATTTGGGGGTAGGGGGTGGAGTTTGGGGGGGCTGCGGGGGGATTGTGTACCAATGAAGGAGTTATTCTTTTGCTTTTCAAGGAGAGGAGCAAACGGGGGGGGGCGGGGTGTGCAGGGAGAAGGGTGCAACAATGAATGAATGGAATTCCAAAATCTCTGTAGATGTTCATTGAAATGAAAAATAAACAAACTAAATTTTAAAAAAAAAAGAAATCTGCATTTTCATCAAATACTTTAAATGATTTGGTGTCATACATTGATGGAATTAGAGTGTAATTAATCTCATTAAATATCAAGTCAGAGAATAAAATTTAAAGAAACCTGGCTTTGTTAATACTACATTGTTTTGACTTGGGTGAAAACAGGTGAAAGTGTTCAATCAGAAGATAAAATAGTAGCAACTATTCCTTAAGTGCTTACACACTTATGCTTATTACAGAATTTCTCCCTGGAAGAAACTATACAATCCACTAATGACCATCAAAGCTCTGATGACCCAGTGGTAAAGACTTGCAGTGCCAACACAAAGGCAGATGGTTCAAATCCATCCATAGCTTCTTAGGGAGAAAGATGGGTAATCTCCTCTCATGTAATTTACAGGCTCTCAAAAATTTCTGGCACAAGAGCTATTAGTCAGAATCAATGGCACAAAACAGCAACAACAAAAATGTCTTGAAACCTTGGAGAAAATTAAGGAAGTGGGCTGCTTCTTAGAGGCAATGTTGGTGAAACTGGGTCTCACATATTTTGGACATACTGTGAGGAGGGGGGATGTCCTTGAGGAAAAAAGACATCATACTGAGAAAAGTAGAGGTTCTGTAAAAGAGGGTCTTCTTAGACCGTCAGCCCAGATATATTGACACAGTGACTGCCACAATGGGCTATAACATGGTGGAGATTATGAGAAAGGAATCGCGTTGGACAAGGCTTTAATCTGCTGTTCAGAGGATCCCTGTGAGTAATAGTTGAGTGAATAGCACCTAACAACAACTCTTTAAAAAAAAATCTTAAAACTTTGATCTCATGAATGTCAAGGACTAGAGCAAGAATAAGGACATTAAATCTGGCCCCAGATGCTGAACCCTGACTCGGTCTTATGTCCTCATTCAGTTAAACAAAGCAATACAATTGCAAAACACCATTCATATTTCCCCCAAATAGTGACTTTTAACAGGAAAGAACAATGAAGACATGAAACAATCTCATGCAATCTTATTTCCTCTACTCTAGGCACTTCATATACTAGAAGATACTTCTTGGGGATCACAATCTTCTTCTCTACTTATTAAAGGCTATACTCCTAATTTTTAGCAGAAATTTTCAGTTGGGAATGACAGGCAATACCTTCAACTCAGTAATATTCTGATAAGAAATAGAATCTGGACTGTGATCATACCAGTTTTAGGCAACAACGCATATTAGCATTCCTCAGACATTTATTGCATGGATCTTTCCAAGGGTAAAGAAGACATGTGCCATCTCTCAATGTGCAGGCAATTGCACATGAAATACATCTGTGGCTTGTTGCTGCAAAAGTCACACCCCTGATCTGCTGCCTGGCTTAATTTAACCATTTTTCAACCTGTTAATACATTTCCCCTGTTTTAAATTCCTACTTAGTGGAAAGTTTCCCCATTGAGCATCTGATTTAATTTTGTCTGCTTGGATGCCCTTTAGGTAAAGGACACCATTCAGTATTGGAATTAGAAGCATCCTATTCATTTTTCCCCCTGCAGCCAGGGAAAGAGAAAGAGGAGTGCAGAGAAGCACAGGCTCAAACAGCTCTAGATGCAGCAATTCTCTAGCCACTGAGCAATGAGGTTTCATATGCTGCTGGAGGACCCATTCATCTTAATCCATCTGAAAAGAGGGCTACGCGCAATATTTCACAATCTAAGTACTTTCTGACAAATCTATTAATTATGCACTCAAACAAATTATTTGCTGCCTGTGGAGAATTGCTACTGGATTTTCTCTTGTGCCAGTATCCATGTCCTTTTTTTGCTTTTAACTCATTGCTGTCATTGGTACAGTCATATTAGCCGCCTGTTTTTAATTTTCCACCATTTAAAATTTATATGTAACCGCCACCAAAGAGAAGTGATACAGAGGATTAAAGGAACGTAGCGGTCAGACAGTCAAACAATCTTTTCTGCCTACTGACTCACTTCTTTTGTCTTTTATTCTCACTTTCCAAATTGCCTGGTTGATGTCTTTCCTACAAACGGGACCACTTGCTGATACCATTAGTTCTAGGGTTTACTAAGCATCTTACCCAGCGTTCATTTCCTCAGCAATCAAGGAAAGTCTTCCTTCACAACTCACAAATAACAACTTTCTGAAACATGCATGATGCTTGAAAGGAAAAACAGATAAATTTATTACCATTAATTTTGGTGATTACATTCAAGGTCTACTATATCTTATAAAGAGCTCAAATTGTTTTCTATTCAAATAATTTCTTTCTAGCCTCATAGGTATTGGATATAAATCTTAAAAATTATTGGAAACATAAAAATTACTAAAGACAAAACAAGATGTTAATAGCCAATACTTCTGACAAAAGGTGAGTTAGAAAAGTATTGTGTCTCCAAGATAAAAAATATTGTTGCTGTTGATTGCCATTGAGTCAATCACAACTCATAGTGACTCTGTGAACAAGGGACCTGAAGCCTTTCTATAACTACCCTCATTCCTCAAAGTTCATAGAGTTTCCAGAGGCATGTTTTTTAGGAAGCAGATGCCACTCCTGCTTCCAAACAGGTCTTAAACTTGGAGCTCCACCAATCACAAAAATAAGATTTTTTATTTTTCTGCAGTATTGAAGTGGAGTAAGCCATGACCTCTCGATCTTTTCACTAGTCTTTTAAAGTAAGTAGACTTTTTGCCATTTGTACAACTGAAGAAACTGAAGTGTTAGGAGGCCAAACAGTAAGCACAGGGCAGAAACAGGATTTAAACTCATCACTCTTAGATTCTAACATCCCTCTTCTTTTCATCATAGTAAGATGTCTTGTGCACATAATAATGATAGTGTATCTTCTTCTTTGAAAAAACTAAAGCTTCAAATTAATGATGATTTCCTGGTTACTAGAAAAGGAGGACAAGCTAGGGAATAAAAGAACATGTAACTGAACAATCAGATGATAGCAGTTCCTTTAGAAAGAGAATAGAAATATTCAGTCCCTGCTGTGAAGAACTTCTCTAAATTGCTAAATAGCAAAGATGTCAGGTTAAAGACCAAGATGTGCTTGATCTAAACTATTGTCTTTTCAATTACTTCGTATGCATCTGAAAACAGAACAATGACTAAGGGTGTTAGTAAAAGACTCAATGTCTCTGAATTGTAAAGTTTACTGATTTTTCCATGGGCTGCAAAAAAGAATAAGCAAGTCTGTCTTGGAGCATGTACAACCAGAGTGATGCTTAGAGGAAAGGATGGTGAAATTTTGTCCTACATACTTTTAGTATGTTCTCAAATGAGGCCAGTGCTTGGAAAATAACAACAGTCTGGGAAAGGTGGAGGGCGAGAGAAAGAGAAGAACTTCAAACAGATCAATTGATGCAGCGATGGGCCAGTGAATATCAGAGATTGTGAGGATGGTACAAGATAGGGCCGGGTTCAGCTCCACTCTTCACAAGGTCCCTAAAAGTTGTAGTTAACTCACTGGTACCTACCAACAAAACCAAAGTCTATACGGAAGGTAAATATGATAAAGACTCACTGGAATGCAAAGTGACAAGTTTTATTGGTTAAGACTTTTTCTAATTTTTTTAGGGGGGGAAATTCCTCCCCAGAAGGGTAGTTTGCATCGGGGGCGGGGGGGAATTAGTTCATGATTAATATTTTCATCGGTGATCTATATATTGTTCTTGTCTGAAATATTTTATTTTCTCTAAGTTCTAGTGGTGACCAACCATTTTTCCCAAGTTAGTCAAAGAAAGAATTGAAATACTAATTTTGGAATTAACTAGCCTACTCAATACAACAACAAACATTTTTTATTTTTCAAAAACGATTGTTGTTACCAAATTACAGAAATTGTGTTTGAACTGTGGTTAGTCAGAACAAACATAACTTTGTTTTTACTTCTATTTATTCTAAAAATGTGACACATTTTCTAAATATAACGGATAATCTTGCTTTGAAGTTCTCAGCTCTAAACCCAAAGGATCTAAGTTTGTTGATGATTAATAAATTCCTCCAACGAAAGATGAAAGCCAATATTCAGTCATGTTTTAAATGCCTACTTTTAATAGTTTAAATAGTCCTTTTTGATAATTGTAAGCAACACAAATCAGACACGAAGACATCAAGAGGTAACCTGGTAGATTGGCCTGCGATGAATGTCTATAATATGGGTTTGCTTGACATCATCCTTCTAATGATCTATTTGTTTAAAAACTAATGCAAAGTACATCTCAATTCCTTGCTTTTTGTTTAACTTGGTTCCACAAATAATACATTTTCTACAAATAATGGTTTATGGAAATCCTATGTTGAGTAAGTCTATCAGTACCATTTCTCCAACAGCATCTGTTAATTTCAAATCAATGTTACATTTTGATAATTTTCTCAATATTTCACACTCCTTCATTAAGCCATTACATATTTAACAGACTAAGATACACTTCTTAAACAACATGCCTCTGGAAACTCTATGAACTTTGAGAAAAAATGATAGTTATAGAAAGCCTTCAGGTCTTTTGTTCATAGGGTCACTAGGAGTAATGTTCAACTCAAAGGCAATCAACAACAACAACAACATACAATGTAAACATAACTTTTATATGTACTGAGACACCAGAAATAATTGTGTGACTCATTTTTTGTTGTTGTTTGTGTTATTGCTGTGGTCTAAAACAAAATCTTCAATATCTCTGAGATCTTCCCATTTACAACATATGTAAGGTGAGGGTTTTTCTGTGGGGTTTTTGGGGGTGCGGGTTGGGGAAAGGGGCAAAGACAATAAGAAAAAGAACCCTATGGTTAGGACTAATAAGTCTTATGTATACTGACAGGGTCTCTGTTCACTCAGGCTTGTATTTTTAGTTCTGCAAAATTAATTAGATTGGAGCCAAAGAAAGAGTCAAAAATAGAAAAGATAGGCTCGGCAGACTACAACTAGGATCTCCTTGGAGCCCTCTGTTACTCACTCACTTACTCATTGCCGTGAGTCCAACCAACTCAGAGCTGAACCTCCCACAGGGTTTCTGAGGGTGGGAGTCACATGGCAGGATATTGTTCATTGTCTTTCCACAGTCACTAGCACGTTCAAAGCACTAGAGTAACATGGCCTTTGGGAAGTTACCATAAATTCAAGGTGACATGGGTGTAGGGGATTTGTGGCAGATATTTTCCTCAGTCAGGATTAGAATAGAGTAGCTAAATTGGATAGTGAATGTACAAGAGTCCCCCAAATGTGGTTTTGCCCCCTTGGTGCCTGCAGAGCCCCAGGGAGATCCCTGACTAGGCCTGCAGGCAGAGAAACACCAGGAGGGGAGTCATTCTACTCTCAAGCGAGTGTTCCTGGAGACTTCTGTAAAGGCTGGAAGAGACATAGGAGAGGATTAATTTCTCATTACCGGAGAGAACTTGAGAGTTAGTAGAATGAAGATAATATTGTTAATAGGATATAATTTGTACCCATTATCCAGTCAGGCTTGAGCTATAAAATTTATATAACATTTCTATTTTCATCATCTCACACCCATTGAGTTTTGTAACGTTTTCCTGTGATTGCTCCCAAGAAAATATTCAATCCTCTCTGGTGGCATAGCGCATACAGAGATGCGCTGTTAATCCAAGCATGTTGCTTCTCGGATGTTTGAAGTTGCCATAATCTTAGCAGAAGGACTGTCAGCAGTCTCCTCCTGAACGATTTCGAGCCTCTGAAAACCCACTGGGGGGTCAGCAGTGAGTGGGCTTTTACTTAATGGCAGTCAGTGAGTGATAGGAATTTTCCAGAAGAGGAGACCCACAGCTGTTTCTAGATCGTGCTCTACATCTTCATCAAGATGAGCAGAGCTTCGGCAGCAGCTCGAAATAAAATGGCTTTCATTCCAATGTGCTTTCATTCTCTGGCCTCATGAGAGACGTCAGCAGGAGACATTATGAGGAAATAAGCAGATTAAGGAAAAAGAACTGGATCAAACTTCAACTAAACAACTTCAGTGTGTGAAACCATGGATCAGGCATGTACCAATCTTAGCTCATTTAACGCATTTTTTTAAAATTATTGGTAAAGGAAGGAGAATGACTCTAGAAAAGGGATTCAGAAAAGGTTGCAAACTTGTCCCAAACCCAGCTTGGAAATGTCCTGTAAAATGTTTCCTAAGCAGTAATGTTTTTCTTTCTGTCATTAGTATAAGCATCAAGAATATTATCTTTTGTCCTTTCTATTATTCATTTTTTTTCCTCTCTCAATCCCTGGCACTCCATGTGGGTAACCTTTAAGCAAGCAGCTTGCATTCTGATAATGACAGACGACAATGAAGCTTCCCCCAAATCCACTGGCTTCAAGTTGGTCCTGACTCATAGCAATCCTCCATAAGGTTTCTGAGGCTATTAACCTTTTCAGGAAGAAACAACCCATCTTTCTCCAGCAGAGAAGCTGGTGGACTCGAACTGTTCACCTTCCAGGTATGAGTCTGCCATGTTCCATACTATGCCATCAGGCCACCCAGAAGCTTAGGAAGATTTATTGTATAAATCTCAGTCACTGGCATATTTGATTCCAAGCAAAAGCAATCGACCCTGGCTGACTTAAGCAGAGAGCTGAATTTCTTTTCGTCATGTTCAGTAGTTTACATAATCAAAAGGAACCAGAAGAATCAAGCCTCAGAAAGAGAGACTCCAGGGAGCACAGATAAATGGGCCAGCTCGACAGGGCTCTGCTGTCAGGATGAATCAGCCCCAAATGGTTTCCAGGGTCAGATTATGCCCGTCAAGACTCTGATAGGGGAAGAGGAAGGCTGGCCTTAGCCGGGCCCTGTGCGCAAGCCCCTTTAAGAAGCACATGGTCGGTTGCCGACAGCAGGGAAGGAAAAAGTCTCCCACAGGACAGTCAGAGTGCTCGGCTGGCAAAATAACAGATCCCGACTACAATAACGAAAGGTCTCCTGTGCCCTCACAAATGTCCTCCCTTGTCACATTATAGTGAGTGGTTTCTGCTTCCTCACGGCTTCCTCACACAGAGCCCTCAGAAGCCGAGGATAAGCCACAGAGAACTCTGTCTCCCTCACTATCACCACACACCAGAACTATTGCCAGTGTTGATTCATTACACACATCACTTCTATCTTACCCACCAGAACATGATATATATGGTAATTTATTTCACTGTTTCGTACTGGCTGCCGCCCCCTCACGTCCTATATCATTTAGGCTGAGTTCTGCATCAGCAGCAGTGAGCATTAGAACTCACCCTTCAGTCAGAGGGAGGAAAGAGTTCTCTCTCTTCCTCCCCTTCTTACAGTCAGTCCAAACACAGTGCACATATTACAGACTTGCCTCAGCTCCTGTGCCGACATCCGTCTTTTGGGGAATGCTGAGTCCTGTAAATCAGAGAGGGGGAAATCAGCACACCCACTGTGCATCTGAAAGTGACACTCCAACAAGAATTTCCCAGGAAGCACACAAAAGCCCTTCCACAATGATTCTCTGACGTTGAAATCAAGTTCTGTAGATTGTCTAGAGATAATTGTTGAGGCATTTCCTGAACAATGAGCAGAATTTGCGATTCTGGAAATGGAGATGATTTATTCGGATCATCCATTTCATTAGGATAGCCTAAGTGTTTGCCATTCATTATTGTTACATTAAAAATAAAAACATAGGCAAATGATGCTCTTATAAATGACAAAAAATATATATACAGGGGAGGCAGGGAATGAGATGAAGAGATGGTTTGGGGAGCAAAAAGAATAGCATACAGAATTTGCTTTGACTTTTTGGCCTTTGAAGACAGATAGGAGTATGACATGGTCTTAATTTCTGGAAACATGCATTTAGACAGAGCTTTCCAGATACCACCCTTCCTAGTATCCAGTTGATATTACAAGCACAGCTGGAAAACGTGGAGAACTTGCAGGAACAGAGATAGAGAAGGAGCAAGGTAGAGATCTGGATCTCTGCACAAGTGACCACGGGGTCACGCAAAGTTCTAAATGGGGTCAGGAACAAACTAGAGGGGGGAAAAATGAATTGATGCTTTCGAGTTGGGGTGTTGGAGAAGAGTATTGAAAATATCATGGATTGCTAAGAGTACAAACAGATTCATTCTGAAGAGGGTAAAACCAGGCTGCTCCTTGGAGGCAAGGATTCTTTTTTTTAATTTTTTTTATTTTTTTTCTATATTTTATTAATTTTCAT
>NW_006399764.1:6243398-6268433 GCF_000299155.1 Elephantulus edwardii | reverse complement strand
AATCAGGGTTCCAGTTTCTCCACAACCTCGCCAGCATTTGTTGCTTGCTGTTCTGTTAAATTTTGCTATTTTGACTGGGGTGAAATGATGTCTCATAGTTGTTTTAATTTGCATCTCTCTTAGGGCTAGGGATTTTGAGCATTCCTCATGTGTTTGTTAGCCATCTGAATGTTGTCTTTGGTGAAATGCCTGTTCATATCCTGTGCCCATTTTTCTATTGGATTCTGAAGTTTTGTCTGACATACTTTGGGCATGTGACAATGAGATACCAGTCCTTGGAGAAGGACATCATACTTGAGAGGGTAGAGGGACTGTGTAAGAGAGGAAAACCCTCAATAAGATGGATTGATTCAATGACTGGGGGAATGGAGGTAGGTGTGTCAGAGATAACAAGAATGACACAGGATAGAGCAGGGTTTAGGGGTGTTATACATAGGATCTCTATGAGTCACAGGTGACCAGTGGCACGTAACATTAAAAACAACATTTAATAAACAGGGATTTTGTGATAGCTTTGTTCTTGCTTTTAATTTCTATTTCACTGTCTTTGAGAAGATAGAAGAAAGTGTAGAGAAGAGGAAGATGTTATTGTTATGTGCTGTCAAGTTGAGTGCAAATCATAGCTACTCCACATACATTAGTTTTGAATCCTGCTCTACCCTGAGCCAATCTCATCATCTCTGACAGATCTAATTTCATTGCTCCAGTCATTGAGTCAATCCACCTCATCCTGGGTCTTTCTTTCCTATACTGTCCTTCCATCCATCCAAATATTATGTCCCTCCTGGTCATGTGCCCAAAGTTTGTGAGAAACACTTCAAAACCTTTGCTTCCAGGGAGCAGCCTGGTTTCATGCTCTCTAGGATAGAACTGCTTGCTCTTCTGGCAGTCCACAGTATGTTCAACACTCTTCTCCAGCACCACAACTCAAAAGTGTCAATCCTTCTTCTATAAACCTTAGTTAGTATCCAGCTTTCTGATGCATATCAAGTAATTTCAAAGACCATTGCCTGTATCAGGCACAACTTAGTCTCCAGACTGACATCATTGCTCTTCAGTACTCTAGAGAGGAGTTGACTCTGACATCAGATTTCCCCAATGCAATTCATCTTTTGATTTCCTGACTGCTAGGGCCAAGAGTGTTGATTGTGGAACCAAGCAAGGTGAAGTTGTTAACAATCTCAATATCTTCATTTTCTATCATATAGCTGCCAATTCTCCTAGTGGTGACAATTTTTGTTTCTTTGATGTTGAACTTCAGTCAATATCAAAGACTACAGTCCTGATTTTCTGCAGGAAACACCTCATGTCCTCCTCAGTTTTAGCAATCAAGGTTGTGCCATCTGGATAATGCAAGTTGTTGATGAGTCTTCTTTCAATCCTCACAACATATTCCTTCTCATAAAGTCCAGCCTTCTGAATGATCTTCAGATAGACTGAAAAGGCATGAAGATAGGAAGCATCCCTGATGCTCACCTTTCCTGATCCTGAAACATGCAATGTTTCCCGTCTCTGTTCTGACTGCTGCTTCCGGTACAAGTACAGGTTTTGTATGAGCACAATTAAATGCTCTGGGATTCCCTTTCTTCTCAAGTTTAGCCACAAACTGTTGTGATTGCCACAATCAAATGCCTTTGTACAGTCAATAAAACACACATAGATTTTCCTCGGGTTACTCTACTTTTGTCCACGATCCATCTAGCATTGGCTGTGACATTCCTACTGCCACAACCTCTTCTAAACCCAGCTTGCACATATGGCAGTTCTCAGCTGATGTACTGTTCCAGTCATTTTGGGACAATCAGTAGGAACTTGTTTGCATGTGATATTGGTAAATGTTGTTGTTGTTGTTATGTGCCGTCGAGTCGCTTGCGACTCGTAGCGACCCTATGTACAA
Organism: Elephantulus edwardii; assembly: GCF_000299155.1. Lineage (NCBI taxonomy): Eukaryota > Metazoa > Chordata > Mammalia > Macroscelidea > Macroscelididae > Elephantulus > Elephantulus edwardii. Next base: position 6,266,536 of record NW_006399764.1, on the reverse strand, counting down.
CAGCCCTGAACTCCGCTCTGTCCTGTGCCAATCGCACTGTCTCTGACACTCCCATCCCAATTATCCCAGTCACTGAATCAATCCACCTCATAGAGGGCCTTCCTCTCCTGCGCTGTCCCTCCACCCTCCCAAGCATGATGTCCCTCTCCATTGACCGGTCTCTCCTCACAACATGTCCAAAGTATGTTAGACGGAGCCTCAGAATCCTTGCCTCCAAGGAGCCACCAGGTTTAACCCTTTCCAGGACAAATCTGTTTGTTTTCCTAGCAGTCCATGGTATTCTCAATACTCTTCTCCAGCACCACAGCTCAAAGGCATCAATTCTCCTATCCTCCTTGGTCATTGTCCAACTCTCTGATGCATAACAAGTGATTGTGAAGACCATAGCCTGTATCAGCTACACCTTAGTCTCCAGAGAGACACCATTGCTCTTCAGTACTTTGGAGAGGTCCCTAACAGCAGACTTTCCCGTGGCAATACGCCTTTTAATTTCCTGGCTACTGGTGCCAAGACTGCTGACTACAGAGCCAAGCAAACTAAAGGTGTGTACAATCTCAATCTCTTCACCGTCCATCCTGATGGTGCCAATTGGTCCAGTGGTGAGAATCTTTGTCTTCTTGATATTGAGCCTCAATCCATATTGTAGGCTGCAGTCCTTGACACTCTGCAGCAGGCACTTCAGGTCCTCGTCAGTTTCAGCAAGCAGGGTTGTGTCATCCGCATAACGCAGGTTGTTGATAAATAGTCCACCAATCTTGACCCCACATTTCTCCTCATAGAGCCCAGCCTCCCAGATAATCTGTTCTGCATATAAGTTGAAAAGGCATGGAGATAGGATGCATCCCTGGCGTACACCCTTCCCAATTTTGAACCATGCAGTGCAGTGTTCCCTTGTTCTGTTCTGATGACTACCTCCTGGTCCAAGTATAAGTTTCGCATTAGAACGATCAAGTGTTCTGGGATTCCCATTCTTCTCAGAGTCAGCCATAGTTTGTTATGATCTACACAGTCAAATGCCTTTGCATAGTCAATGAAACACAGATAGACATTCCTCTGGTATTCCCTGCTTTTAGCCAAGATCCATCTAACATCAGCTACAATATCTCTAGTACCATGACCTCTTCTGAAACCAGCCTGGACTTCTGGTAGTTCTCTGTTGATGTGCTGTTCCAGTCGTTTTTGGATAATCTTCAGTAAAATCTTGCTTGCATGTGAAATCAGTGAAATTGTTCTGTAGTTTCCACATTCTGTTGGGTCATCTTTCTTTGGGATAGGAACAAATATCGATCTCTTCCAGTCAGTTGTCCAAGTGGTCGTTCTCCAGATTTCTTGGCACAACTTGGTGAGCACGTCCAGAGCAGCATCTGTTAACTGAAATATGTCAATTGGTATACCATCTATTCCTGGAGCCTTAATTTTTGCCATGTCCTTCAAAGCAGCCTGAACTTCTTCTTTCATCACCATAGGCTCTTGCTCATATGTTGTTTCATGAAATTCTTCTGTGTCTTACAATTCCTTTCAATACAGTGGCTTAGTATATTCCTTCCATCTTCTTTTAATACTTCCTGAATCATTTAACATTCTGCCAAAAGCATCCTTGATTATAGCAACTCGAGGTTTGAATTTGTTCTCCGGTTCCTTGAGCTTAAGAAATGCTGAGCAAGTTCGGCCCTTTTGATTTTCTGACTCCAACTCCTTGCACATTTCATTGTAATATTTTGCTTTGTCATCCCGTGCTGCCTTTTGAAATCTTCTATACACCGTCTCTTGAATTCTTCCCTGTGCTTTGGCTTCTCTGCACTCCAGTGCAATTTTCAGAGTTAGTGATATTGTTTGATAATTTCCACTCTCTTTTGGGTCTCCTTTTTTGGAGTGGGAATGAATAGAAGACTACTAAACAAGCAAACATTTTGAAGTCAAAGTTTTCTATCATTCATTGTAAGTGGTCTGTATGTCTGTGACACAAAAATCTCCTCAAATTTAAATAGATTTGTTTCATATAAAAATAATATCCTTTGAGCAGAAATACATTTACATGTATGGTGGGGTGTGTTGGATAAGGATAGACTCAATTATTTCTCTGTTGCTTCAAGTAGAAGTATGTTGGCTATATACACAAAAGTGTGTACTACTGTATCAACAGAGAACTACTAGAAATACAAGCTAAGTTTAGATGAGGCCATTGAATGAGGGACATCATAGCCAATGTCAGATGGATCTTGGCTAAAAGCAGAGAGAATCAGAAAAATGTCTGGATTATGCAAAGATATTTAACTGTGTGGATCACAACAAATTGTGACTAACATTGAGAAGATTGGGAATCTCAGAACACTTTATTGTTCTCATGTGAAACCTATCCCTAAAGCAGGAAGTAGTCATCAGAACAGAATAAGGAAACACTACATGGTTCAAAATTAGGAAAGGGGTGTCTGGTATGTGTACGATCTCCCTTCCTTTTCAATCACTATGCAGAACAGATCATTTGGGAAGTTTGAGTCTACCAGCAACTCCAAGAGAGAAGCATGGGAACTCTCCAGTGCAATTCACAGACTCAGAAACCCACTGGAAGGTCAGCCTATGAGTCAACTCTGGCCCAACAGCAATGAGAAAAAGGAGATTCATCATGTCCTAAGGAGGTGGATAGCTTCAGCAAATCTATTGTGACATACTAGGATCACATAGTTTCAATGAAGAACCCTACACAGGACATGGTAGCAGATATTTAAGGGAGAAACCAAACTTGGGATGATAGTAGGTATTCTATTGAGGAGATTCTTGAGAGTTCTCACACAGCTCTGTGTATGGTTTACCAAGAAGACCATCTCATCAATGACAACTCATGATCCCATGTGTTACAGTGGATAACTGCTCTATGATTTTCTTGGCTCTAATTGTTATGGAAAAGATCACTGATGACTTCATTGTTAAGACTTCCTTGCTGTCTAAAAGGTCTGCAGTTGAACCCATCAGTCAGTCTGTTAGGGGAAAACAAGACAGTATTCTTTCATAAAGATAGTCTATGTTGGAGATCCTATGGAATGATTCTACTGTGTCCTATATGGTCACTATGAGTTAGAATAGGAGTCAAGACTGCAACACTACTACAACAATATTACAGTAGCAGTGGAAACATTTTATGTCACTCAGGGGCTGCTAGGGAGATTCAAGGAAAATTCACAATTTACAAAAGAATCTGCCACTCCATAGTAAACTGTCCTCTGTAGGTAGTCAACGGTAACCCCATGTTGTTTCGCAGAATAGAAAGATTTAACAAAAGTAAGTAATGCTTTTCAACTGGGTACTCAAGTGGGCTTGAAAATGTAAAAAATATTGGTGTAGTTTTAACTTTTCTAACTCCCAAAGGAAGCCCTTTCTTTTTGTCATCAATCTTATTACCAGATGATGTATCACCTGTTAATTTGCTCATTTTGCTCTGCTTCTCCAACTACAATATCAAAAGACAGTCCTTCTTACTCTGCAGCTTCTAGACTGGAGCTGGGCGCTTAGAACCGGGTTTCTACACTGGAGCTGGCGAATTCCCATAAATATAAAAAATTGACTTTTTATATAGCTGATTTAATTAATTACTAATAGTTTATACTCATCCTCAGTCATTTGAACCATTGTAGAATACTCCTCACTAAAGAGATCAATGCTTAACTTCATCTGGTGTTCAAAGGCGAAATTATAGTACTTCTCAAGGTTGTTTGGATTATTAATTAAAATTAACATAGTGTAGTACCATAACTTGGAAAGTGGTTATTAAAAGTTTATCTTTACAGCCAGGTGCAGCCGAATCCCCTGTTCCCTCTCTTCTTACTGATAAAATATCACTCTATTTATCTTTATCAATGAACTCTGTTACAAATTTTTGTGTCTTTGCAGCCTCCTGAAGTAGTTTTTGCTACGTGCTCCGAAAGTGTGTGTGTGAGATATTACTTAACAGATCTACAGGCATTTGATCATATGGATCATAATAACTATGGATAACATTGAAAAAATAGAAACTCCAGAATTCTTAATTGTGCTCACGCCAAGCCTGTCCATGAACCAAGTGATTGTTAGAACAGAACAAGGCTGTACTACCTGGTGTAAAATCAAGAGTCAAGGTTGTATTCTTCCTCCAAACGTATTCAGTACTTAGGCTGAACAAATAATCCCAGAATCTTGGTGAAAAGAAGAAGAATGTGGCAATATTGCACTAGTATTGGAAGAAAGTTTATCAACAATCTGCACTATGCAGATGACAGACCCTTGCTTACTGAAAGTGAAGAGGACTTGAAGAAGAACAAAGTTTACAGCCTTGAGTACAGTTTACAGATGAATATCAAGAAAACAAAAATTCTTCGAGCTGGACCAATAAGCAGCATCATAAGAGATGAAAGTAATGAGGTTGCAAAAGGTTTCATTTTACTTACATCTATAACAAACACCTTAGGAAGCTGCAGTCAGGAATTCAAAAGTCATGTTACAATGGGAAAATCAGCCATCAAAGACAATTTTTTTAAGTGCGGAAGAACAAGGATGTTTGATTAAATAATAATTTTTTTAAATCACTAAATTAGTAATGTGTTGTAGTTGTTTTGTACCATCGAGTCAGAATGGACCCAAACCTGACCTTCCAACATGTTTTTAGAAGCAGTTAGTTGTTCAGGAAGAGATTGCCCATCTTTCTCATGTGGAGCAGCTGGTGGACTGGAACACATGCATTTAAGATAGTTTATACTTACTTTGATATGCTTCTCTGTACCTGATTCAAGCGATGATATTTTCAACTGTTTCATATATATAAATATATAAAAATACCATAATAGTTTTCCAGTGTAAACAGTGTTTGGTAGAGCTCCCAGATGTAAAACAGATTTGGAAGCAGGAGTGGCATCAAGGCGTCTTTTGTTCATAGAGTTGCTATGAGTCATGCTCAACTTGACAGCAATCAACAACAAACAAATATATATATTTAGTGCCTCTGAAAATCAAGTGGATGGTTAGCTATGAGTTGGTTTTGCCTCAACAGCACACAACAACATATATATCCAAACATCTATCTGTATATGTATCTTAAACTTATTGCTAATAATCTCAATAACATTTTTGTTGTGTTATAAATAAGAATAGCAGTGCTTCTCAACCTTTTCTCCTTTCTTCTTTTTATCCCTATTTCCAATAAGAATTAACACCTACCTGCGAGAAACAAGCTTGCAGAAAGGCCCCATTGTTTCATATTTGAAATTGAAATTGACTCATATGTGTCTTTTTTTCTCATCTTTTCTTTGCCCTCAAGTTAACCATTGAATTGCCTTCTGAGTATTTCCTTTTTAGTGCCTTACTCTGCTTTATCATCTTGGATTATTAGCCAGAAAACAGTGGCTCAACAGAACGTGAAATTTTATTACCAATCTTGGATGTAAGGGGAGAAATAATTTCACCTTTTTCTCTTCTCCCTCTCTGTATTTAAAACTTTTTTTTTCTAATTTAGAGGAGTAAAAGTTTACATTTCAGTGGAATGCTAAATATATAATTGAGGGCATAAGGGCAATTTCCTTATTTGAAAAGATTAAGTCTTTATAAAAAAATCTAGTTGAAGCATGGTACTGGTACAATGACAGGCACATAGACCAATGGAACAGAATTTAGAATGAGAAATAGACCCAGCTATCTATGGTCAGCTGATTTCTACCAGGAAATTAAAGCTATAAAATGGAGAAATGACAACCTTTACAACAAATGATGCTTGCAAAACTTGATGTTCACCTGTAGAAAGCTGAAACAAGATCCGCATTTCACACCAGATACCAAAATCAACTCAAAGTAGATCAGTTACCTGGAAGTAAAGCCCAAAACCATAAAGTTCATAAGAGACAAACTTGGATTAAGCTCAGAAACCCTAATCTACAGTATAAAGAGATTGTCAAACGCAGCCAGAAATGTACAATCTGAAGAGGATAAAACTGAGGAATGGGACCTTCTAAAGATTAAATCTCTGTGTGCATCAAAAACTTTTTTCCATTTCAGTGAAAAAGGACCTACTAACAAACAAACAAACACTTGGTGATATCATCTCAGACAAGAGTTTCATAACGAAAGATTACTGAGTACTCCTGGGCCTCCACAAGAAAAAGACTGACAACCCAATTACAAAACAGGCAAAAGACATGGAAAGAATGTTCACAGAGGAAGATATTCAAATGGCCAACAGACAGATGAAGAAATGCTCCAAATCGCTGGCAATAGGAGAGAGGCAAATCAAAACAACAATGAGATACCATCTCACTCCAGTAACGGTGGCAAAGTTTATCAGGACAGCAAGTAATAAATACTGGAGAGGATGTGGAGAGATAGGAACTTTTATACTTTGTTGGTGAGATTATAAAATAGTACAATCATTTTTGGAAGCAGTTTGATGCGTCCTCAAAAAGTTGAATATAGAAATTCCATATGACCCAAGTTATTCCACTGTTGGGAATATACCCTGAGAAAATGACAACTGAGGCACAAATGAAAACTTGTACAGCAATGTTCATAGCAGTGTTATTCACCATCAAAAGAACATGGAAACGACTCAAATGTCCAACCATAATCAAATGGATTGAGAAATTATGGTACATTCATACAATGGGATACTACACAGCATACAGAAGCAATGATATTGTAAATTAGAAGCAGTGATATTGTAAATTATTACCTAACTTGAGAGGGATTGGAGAGAATTACGCTGAGAGAGCTAACTCAGTCCCACATGGACAAACATTGTTCTAAACCATTATTGTAGAATGAGCATGAAGATCCAAAGCTTGTGGGGGTGAGGGGTGGGAGGAAGCAGAGGGATGAGGATGTGCAGGGTTGTGGGTGGGGATTAATCATGAGTTTGTACAATTTGATGGGAGGGTGAGGGAAATTGGAAGAATCTGGTCTGAAAAACCATATATTCAAATTTTGTAAATAAACTAACATTAATAAAAAATTTAAAAATATGTTGTATCAACTAAAAAAGTCTAGTTGGTTAAACTTAAGAGACTATAGTAAAAAATATCACAGAATAATCTACGACTCTCGATACACAAGAATTCATTTGTGAAATATATATCTTCTATGCCATTAATGATCACTGTCTCTCGTTTTTGTCTTCTGATACAGACCAAGGCAGTGTAAACCAAATCATAATGATGAAGAACAGACTGAACACTTGCCCAGTTGTGATGCTCTAGGTATATTGTTCAAAACAGCTTTCCTAGACATTGACTTTGACTTTCACCATCTGTCTTCATGGGAATCAGAAGTAGGATAGGCATAAACTAGTCATTAGGGGATTAGTCAGATTTTTCCGATCAGTCCAAGTTGTCATTGAGCAGACTTAGCAGCAAGGGTGGCAATCTCACCAAGATGCAGTAGAGAATGCAGGATGTAGGTTTCAGGGCCAAAGAAGCCCGACCAATCAGACAGTGACCTACAGGAGAGCCTCACAGGAGAATCAGAGAGCAGTAGGAAACAAAGCTGTCTTGGGATTTATTTTCTATGGAGCCTAAGCCAGGCGCCTTTGTCCAAGTGCACCGAAGGCAAGATTAAGAGAACTTTGTAACGCTGACCTAAGTCATGTGACTGAAGACCAAAGGGCTGAATTCAGGTCTCCCATCACTTTACCTTCTATAGAACATGAATTCTACAGAAAGTTACGTATGTTATTCACTACAGATCAGTAAGTACAAAGAAATTTATGTTCACGTTGTTCATTGGGTTCAACCCATGTCCATGCCTGTGCCAAAATGTGACTCATGAAAATATCTCCTTTTAAACTTGCTATGCAAAGAAAAAGTTACAACTGTTCTTTCATGTGCATTGTCTGGGCATTTTGCTAACACTGTCAGAATTCTCTTTATCGAACATCTAGACATAAATACTTTCTCTCCAGCCTTCCTCCACCTCAAGATAACCTTTCAAAGTAAAACTGTCCAGTATAATTTTCTGTGATAATTGACATGTTTCATCTGTGTTGTTTTGTTAATAACTGCTAACTAAGTATTATTAACCAGGAATTGATGAAATACTCATTGGCATATTTCAACAAAAAAATGCAGCCCTTACGAGTTTATACCAAGAATTCTGAGAACAGCTACCCAACCAACTATCTGGAACATATTCATACTGGTTCCTATTCCAAAAATCATGAACAAACTGAAGGTAGAAATGATAAAATATCTCATTAGCATCACATGCAAGTAAAATCTAGCAGATTATTGGAAAATGGTTTTAATGGTACATGGACAAGGCACTGACAATACTCAAGCTGGGTTCAGAAGAGAATGGGATAGAAGAGATATCATTGATGATATCAGGTGGATCTTAACTGAAAGCAGAGAATACCAGAAAGATGTTTTATTACACAAAGGCAATTGACTATGTGGATCATAACTAATTACAGCTCACATTGAGAATCATGAGAATCCCAGAATACATAATTACACTCATGTGAACCCCATCCTTAGACTGAGATGCTATTGGCTGAACAGAAAAAGAGAACACTGTATGGTTTAAAATCAGGACAAGTGTGTGTCAGGTTCTATCCTTTCTCCACATCCATTCCATCTGTATGCTCGACAAATCATTTGAGAAGTTAGACTATATAATAAGACGTGGCCTCGGGATTGGCGGAAGACCCATTAACAATCTGTATTGTATAGATGACACACTCTGGCTAGCAGAAAGTGAAAAGAACTTGAAACACTTGCTACAGAAGATCAGAGATTGCAGCCCTTAATATGGATTATAAGTAAACATTGAACAAAAATTTCACCACTGACCCATCCATAAAGGCCACATGATGATTGATGGAGGAAAGATTAAGAACAAATAGATGCATCCTGGAAAGGGTAAAACAAGATTGCACAATTTAGTGGGTGAAGGGAGAGGGGGAAGGAAATGGGAAGGATCCTGGTGAAAAGACAGTGTAATGATGGGCAAGGGTCTAATGGTGATTAATTTTATAAAACATAATGTATGAGAATGATTGTATAAAACACAATGTGAATGAAGAATAGTGTGAAACATAATGTACACACACTTTGTTAGCAAGCCAATTTAAAAAACACAAACAAACCAAGTTTGCTCCTTGGAGGCAAGGATTTTGACACTCTGTCTGACATAATTTGAGCATGTTATCAGGAGGGATAAGTCCTTGGAGAAGGACATCATGCTTGAAAGGGTGGAGGGTCAGTGCAGGAGACGAAGATCCTGGATGAGATAGATTGACACTGTGACTGTGGCAATGGGGTCACGTGTGTCAGAGATGGTGAGGCTACAGGACAAGGAACTTTATCCTTCAGGATAGGGCAGAGTTCAGAGCCATTGTTCATAGGGTAATTGAGTTGTAGTCAGCTCAGTGCATAGCAACATTGCCTTTGAGTTGATTCAGTCTCAGTGCAACTCTCCATCTGGATTCTTCATTATGATTCTTCATTAGGGGAGACTAACTTCTTTCTCTGGAGAAGCACCTGATGATTCAAACCACAGACCTTAGAGCTAGCAAATCGACATATTACCCATTATCCCATCATCCCAACTAAGGCAGACATTGCTGTAGAGCATTATGCTGAGTGAACTAACTCAGTCCTGTAAGGATAAATATTGTATAAAATCTTTATGTAGAATAAGTATAAGGATCCAGGAGGGGTGGGAGAGGCTGGAAGCAGAGGGATGTGGATGTGCGGGGGAGAGCGTGAAGTGGGGGGATATTAACTATTGGGTTATACAACTTTATGGGGTTGAGGGAAATTGAAAGAATTTGTTCAAAGTTGTATTCGAATTTCGTAGGGGGAAATGTATATGAATGAAACATACTGTAAAGGTACTGTTGTTGTTGCTTGATGCCGTTGAGTCGTAGACAACTCATAGTGACCCTATGAACGAACAGCCTGAGCACTGTTCGTACATAGAGTTTCCAGAGGCAAGCCATTTCGGAAGTGGATGCCGCTCCTGCTTCCAGGCTTGATTTAGTCGGGAAGCTCCAGCCAACACTGTCCACCATGGGCACCCATTACCACGATTGGCACATCACTGTCACAGTCTTCAGCATCACAGTAACCACGAGCTACCTCTGTACAGCAACGCACAGACCAGTGCTATACCACCTTTGGCTTGGTAGCATGAAAATCAGTAAAAAAATTTAAAAAAACTGATTGAATTATTGGATAAACCGTGATTAGATAGTGTAACGGAAGCATAGATGAAAACCAAACAGATCAGTTGATAAATGAAAGGGAAGAATTTCCTGTTGGTTCAAAGAGCTTTATGATCCATCACTCAGGATGGGATGTATTGCCATTTGAATTAGCAATTCTTTTAGGCCATCTTTCCACCTCATAAACACACATATATCAGCTGCCCAGTTCACTAGCCATTTCCAGGTCTGAACAACAGGACACTGACATGAACTAAACCTTGTTTGTCAGTGTCTTCCTTCCCTCAGTGCACCACAAAATCCTCAGCTTATGCAGCAGCAAGTCCTGCTCTGGTCATCTTGTTACAAACGGCATTCCAGACAGTGGAGATGACGGCTTCCTTTGCTAGAAATGTGTGAAGCCAAGTTGCTACAGCGAGAGATAGTGTGTTGCCTTTCAGATTTCACAAATTTGGAGGATGCATTGCATAGTAACGGGACCCTTTCCAACGATTTCGTCTCTGCATACGAGTTTTGACTGTCTCTAGCATACTGTACCCTAGCGGCAGAATTCATGAATATTTTACTTCTAGAGGAATAAAGGAAAACTAACCAGCCTCAATGGCTTTTCTTTTATAAGGTTTTAGATTTCATTTTATCTTCTTTTTTTCCTCTCCCTGGATCCTTTATTCTATTTTCATTTTTTTTAAAGTCTACATTAAACAGCTGCTTTGAAAGTTTCTCTTTTCCCTGTAAGTGTTTTCGCATTTACAGACTGTGCTCCTATGATCTAATAAATTTAAGCTATCAGGAGATCATCACATCTGAAAGGGCTGGGGAATCATTGTGAAGCATCAGACATCTCGCTAGAAGACCATCTCCCGGGACTTTGTCCAGGAGAGAACAGTGGGTGGGAGTGCTGAGCTCCTGGGTCTGGTGAGCTGAGGCTTGTCTGCCCACACTTGTCGTCTTCGCAGGAGCTCTTTCTTTATGAGGCAGCCCACGAAGGCCCAGGGAGAGCAGCCACCAGGCACACCATCCAGATCTAAATATTCCAGGGAGGTGGTAAAAATAAAACATCATATCTGAGTCAATGACCTTCTAGCATTCTCAAATCTTGAGCTGCTTTATGGAAGTACTTTCGTTTTCCCATTTTATTTCCCATCCCCACTTTCTGAACTACTTGTAAATTTTTACTTTTAAGAGGCAGAATATGTTTTGGATTGTTAACAGATAGAAAAGAAGAGAAGAAAAAAAAAAGACTAGGTCACACCCCACACACACACCATGGGACCACCAGGAAACGATTTATACAAACTAACAATGTGGACAAGTTCACCTCTCAACTGCAGCTCTGGGGAAACTGACACACCTGTGAGTGCACATACAGACAAGCCTGTTTTCTTCTACTGAAGCTGAGTGTCTTGTATTGTGGAGGCCCAGCTCGCTGTTGTTCTGCAAGGAGAATTTTTATAGCAAACAGAAAACAAAGCCTTGGACATCTGGTTCTCCAACTTCGGTCTCTAGCTGATGTAACTGAATTACCTAGGATAATTATTTAAGCCATTGCAAAATGCAGATTCAGATGCCCCTGCCTTACATTTACTAAGTCAGAGAGGCTTCAGTATTTTGAGAAAAACACGAAATATAAATAGGAAAATGTAGTGAGAGGTGAATAAGAAGCAGAAAACTTTTCCCTTTGGTGACTGTAAAATCAGACAAATCAGAGCTTGAATAAAATCTTTCCTGGGCTCTGGTGGCCTAGTGGTAAGAAGTTGCACTGCAATCCCAAAGGTATATACAGTTCAAATCCAGCTGCTGTGAGGGAGAAGGCTGGGCAATCTCCTTTTGTGTGATTAAGTGTCTCAGAAGGTCAGCTTTGGATCGGTTCCTACTTGACAGTACACAGCAACATCAGCGTGCTGCACTCCCTCCACCTCTGCCCTTGTCTGTCCTTTTGTAAGTCCTTCAAAAGTTATTGAAAGCTTGCACATAATTCTTACATATGAAAATGCCTGTCATTTGGCATCTTCCTTATGCAACCCAGTGGTTAAGAACTCAAAGACAGTCCATGGTAGTCCCTGAGTAGATCAAATTATTAACATACTATTTGCTATCCAGAAGGTTGGAACGTCAAGTCTGAGCAAGAAGTGAGTGGCAAAGCTCTCAGTATCACAACAAAACATGAGTCACCTCAGTAGGACAAATGGACAGATGGCAGTGGTACAAAGCCTGTGGTATATGTTTGAAAAATCAGTCACTGCAAACACCCTGTGGATTATAGTTTTACTCGGATACATATGGAGTGCCCATGAGTCAGAATCCACCCCAGAGCAATTAGTCAGTCAGAGAAGCTGAGCTTTGCAAGGAGACTGTAATGTGATCAAAGGAAACGGAGATAAGCCTTGAGGAGGAAACCATATAAGACTTCAAATGTTCCCAGAAGAATAGTTTACATCTAGTTGCATGGGCTCCTTCTGGGGTTTATTGTTTTGGGTGTTGTTTTTTTTTGGGGGGGGGGTTGGTTTTTTTTGTTGTTTTTTTTTTTTTTTTTTTTTAGTTAATAGGCTCGTAGATCCCTTGATGGACCATCTTTTGACAGAAGTTGATGCCTGGATCCTCTAATTTTGTTATTATTTCCTTTTGTTCTCTCTGGGCTTTTTGAGGTGTACCCAATAACGGGGTTCACAGAATAGCAGAAGGAAAATTTCATAAAAAATTGTCATGAAAAGAACAGTCATAATCAAGAATATCAATAGCTCTGATTCTGGGAAGATAATTGTCTATAAGGGAATGTCCACACTCTGAAAAGACTGGAAAACGTCTCTCCCTTCTTTGCCCTTTCTTTCCTTTTCTCGATGTCTTTATTCCTTAAATATCTATTAGACGGACAAGGTACAAATAGAATCATCAGAGCTACCCACGAGCAATGAGGGTTTACTCTTTATGTCAAATGGCTAGAAATACGGCATCTATCTTAGAGCTTTCTCACTCACTCTTTGGTGTTGAGTCAGAACCCACTCACTGCTGACATTCCAGTGAGTTTCAGAGGCTCTAAGTTGAATGGGGGGGTGGGCATTGCCTATCTTTGTCCTGTGGCTGGTGGATTTGGTGGATTTGAATCATCAGAGAGGTGCCGCCTTCAGGTCAGTGGGACGACTCTCTACGGACTATCCCACCAGAGCTCTTGAAGAACATTCTAGTAGGAATAAATAAATACCTTAAAAGACACATAGATTAAGATCCAGTGCATCACAGCTTTAAGAAGCCCTAGTGACTTTGTGCATAATGTGTCAGGCTCTTAACTGTGAGGTCATTCATATCCACCAGACAGATGCTCAGAGAGAAACATACACAGAGAGAGAGAGAGAGAGAGAGAGAGAGAGAGAGAGAGAGAGAGAGAGATATGGACAGTCTCCTCCTGTAAAGATTTATATTCTCAAAAACTCCACAGAAGATTGTTTAGAGTTAGAATCAACTCAACAGTGAACACAAGGTTTTGTGTTTGACATAACGGACTTTAGAAAATAATCACTACACAGTCAGACACTTAGAGGGGCCGTGTAAGTTTGAGGGTGTTTCTAACAAAAGATTATCATCTCAAGTGCAAATAGAAAGAGATAATGCTGCACTGTTTCATAGAGAAAGAGCACTGGTGGTATAGGAAGGAGCTGTGGGGGTGGATCATGAGTTGTATTGTTAACCATAAAATGATGGTTTGGGCTCCCCTGCTGCTTCTCAAGGAGGAACAGGCAGTCTCCTCCCAGGAGGATTTCTCTTTCCCTCTCTCATCGACCTTGAGTCCAAGCTGCCTCAGAACTTAGGCTCCATCGGGTTTTCACAGCTGTAAATGTCATGATGTTCATCTCTCTCTCTCTCAAGAAATCTATAGCGGATGCATGTGGCCTTGCAGTTAGCAGAGCAACTTCCTACAGACTACCCAGTGATCACTGGAACTCAGAATGAACTTGATGGAAAAAAATGTGTTTGATTTTTTTTGAGTGACTAGTTATCAGCACTGGGACACTGATGTGCCAATCATGGTAATGGGCACCCATGGTGGACATTGATTGCTGGAGCTTCCCGACTAAAACAAACCTGGAAGCAGGGGCGGCATCCACTCCCGAAATGGCTTGCCTCAGGAAACTCTATGTACAAACAGTACTCAGGCCGTCTGTTCATAGGGTCGCTATGAGTCGTCTACGACTCAATGGCACCAAACAACAATAACACCGATAACGACAAAGAGAGAGCTACGTTGACCTAGTAGAAAGGAAGTTATGCTACGAAGCCAAAGGTGGGTGATTTTCATCTGGGGCTCTCAGCCAGGTTCAAATTGTTTTTCTGTCAAACATTCTTCTAGGTGGTATAGCACTGGTCTGTGTGTTGCTGTACAAAGAGAACTCGTGTTGCTGTGATGCTGAACACTGTGACAGTGATGTGCCAATCGTGGTAATGGGTACCCATGGTGGACAGTGTTGGCTGGAGCTTCCCGACTAAATCAAACCTGGAAGCAGGAGCGGCATCCACTTCCGAAACGGCTTGCCTCGGGAAACTCTATGTACAAAAGACAGCACCTAACAACAACAGTTATCAGCACGTTCCTCTGCTAAGCCAAAGGCTGGACAAGGGATGGGTAGTCGCTCCCCGTTTCAATTACAGCTTTGGAAACCCAGTGGAGCGGCAGGGACTGAAAGTATTTATTGCACGTGAGCATGTTACTTGTGGCACCACTAACCAAAAGTTCAGTAGTTTGAATCCATTAGGCACTCCCTCTGCCTGAGAAAGATGTGCTATATCTTCCAGTTAAAATGTACAGAATGAGAAATAAAACGGAGGCTTGAGATGAGCTGCAATCGATTGGACAACATTTAAGTTGGGGTTCAGTTGCTGCCATAAATAAATTAATATTTCAAAGATAAAGAATACATGTACCCATTTCCCCCACTTTGGTTATAAGTAGGGTACTCACATCTTCTGAAGTGTGCTGCAGAAATTCAAAAATAAATGTTAGGTAAGTATTGCATCCAAAAGACACCATTCATTGAGAAGATAGACAAGCTAGAGGGTACACTTCTTATCTGGATGATAAAGTGTGAATGACCCTCATTTAGAAGACATAAACCCCAAAATACCTGATTTTCTCCTCTTGAGTGACAACT
Organism: Elephantulus edwardii; assembly: GCF_000299155.1. Classification (NCBI taxonomy): domain Eukaryota; kingdom Metazoa; phylum Chordata; class Mammalia; order Macroscelidea; family Macroscelididae; genus Elephantulus; species Elephantulus edwardii. Next base: position 6,251,221 of record NW_006399764.1, on the reverse strand, counting down.
TTGACCCAAGAATCTGACAATGTTTTATGCTTAATTTTTCTAATTGAGCCAAAGGCACCTGTATTTCTTTCATTCTTCAAAATAGCCAGCTGTTAGTTATCCAAAGTAAATGGGATTTCACGTTTTGTGACAAGCCTATTAAGGGGAAAGTACAAATGCTAGTCTGAAGAACAGAATAATAATAAGTTATCAAAAGGCGTTTTCTCTAAAACATACATCATTATGGTTTATTATGCTCGTTTTCATCTTGAGAATTTTGTGTTCTAAGGAGGGCTGTGATATTAACAAGAGGACAGAGCAGAAAACATTGTTTAAAAGAAATTCCAGCTTCAACACCACACTATTATTATATGCTTATGGTGACATTGTCCACTATTATCAACTGCCCAGACTTATCCATTTTCCACAGTGCTGTCTGTCCAGTTGACTGAGAGAGAAACCTAGGCATTATTCTTCATGTCCTTCTTGACCTTATTTCCTATACCCAACCCCTATCACTTCATAGACTGTATATTAGACAAGTCAATCTATTATACACCATCTTCAGAGCTACCACCTTTGTATAACCTTACTTATTATCACTTACCCAGTTGTCTGAAATATCATTCTAAATAATTCCTCTTCTCTCCCTACCTCTACCTGAAGTTTGAGGCATCGCTTTGGATGGCAATTTTGACCAAGTAATTAAACACTTGATAGTTCTGCAGAAAAATATTATTTTAAAATCCTAGTTTGGCCTATTAACCTGGAAGATATACCCTAACCTCTTCCAATTACCCATTTTGTATTTCCAACAATTTTCAACAAGATTTTTTCCCCTTTGGTTGTAAGATAACTTCTATTTTCCACCCAATATTCTAGTCTTAAAAGATACATATTTTGAAAGAATAATTAAAACAATTAATTTGGTTCCCCAGTATAAGAACTTAATCTTTAGCTTTCCTAAACATTGAAAGCCTGCTATGAAAATGCCTCTCCTCAGTTGCATACACACTGCATAGATGTGCTCTATTCAGGCAAGAACCACAGACAGAGGTAGACGTTGTATCACATATTTCATACAGTGAGAACCTGTGAGAGATGTAAGGGTTAATGTTGATGTACTCATGAAGGAAAAGTTGGAAGTTCAAGTCCACAGAGAGGAACCACTGAAGAAATTTCTGGTATTTACTTCCCCTAAATCAACCTTTAGAATCCTACAAAGTACAGGCTTAATCTGAAAAGTTCTGGTATTTACTTCACCTCAATCAATCTTTACAACCCTACAAAGTACAGGTCTAACCTGACACGCCACTGGGTTGCCATGAATCTGGGTAGACATTATTGATAATGATCTAATCAGTCTTATTTAAATCCATAAATGCCTTCAAAACAGTTCATTTGTTTTAGAGACTGATAAAACATTTCCTATATGTTGTATTATGTTTGTGAATTTAGGTAACAGCTTCACATTTTTTCTCATTGGTAAAGTGGGTTTAATAACACTTGAGACACTGGTTGATTTGGAGGTTTGATTGAGGTCTATGCATATACTGATGTGACAAGAGGGTACAGGCTTTGTTCGCCTTCCTGTTTTCTCCCTTTCTCTGATTCTTTACACCGTGACTTTGAAAAGCAGAAAGTGTGCTCCAACTAGTTCTTCCTCAGAAGCTCAGGGTATTTTTATGCTGGGAAGGATGTAAAGATCATCGAGTTCAACATCCTCATTTTACAGATGAGAAATCTGAAGTCCCGAGTGGAGCCCCAGGTCACAGAGCTGGTTAGCGAGACAGTCTAGACCAAAAAAGATGTCTTCTGAATCTTACTATAGGCTATTGTGTATTATATCACACTGATTTCAGTAGATTCCTTTCTTTCTTATTTCCTTTGTTCTTTCTCTATTCTTTCTTCTTTCTTGTTTTTGTTTCAATTTCAAACTAATGACCAAAAACATATACCAAAACTTGGGTTATATTCACTAGATAATTTTAAGAAATTCAATTCTAACTGCGAATAGATCATGACTAAGAGCTCCGGTTTTGGGCTGAAAGAACTGAGCTTGATTCCTGAGACGTTATCAGCAGAATTACCTTGTGCACTTCACTTGATCTCTCTAAGTTCAGTAGAACCTTATTTGTTTAAGGGCAATTAGAACACACATTCCAAATAGTCACTATAGGGATTAAATATGAGATGAACCGTGAATACATGGAATCAAATTAGAGGGGAACTGAGCACCGAGGAAGTTCTTAAATGTTACCTTCCTTTCCTTCTTTCAGAATCTGCAATGCTGAGTCCCCAGATAATCACAGCATCATTCTGTGGAAGGTATGAGAGAAGCAAAGTCAAGGTGCAAGGCATGATACCGGGACCTGAAGCAATCCGGATTGCTAATAGAATTCAGAATATCAGTTCAAGTTTGTTTTCAAAGTTAAATAGACATTTGGGCAGCTTTAAAGTATCTTTGAAATGAACCTGCTTTCTTCTACTCCTCTTTCTGTTGAAAAATCACATATAAATTCCTCTTTTTTGATAAGCAGAGAAAAGAGAACTATCAGCAGGAAAATTTCACCTGTGATTGATACGTCCAATTCAGCTTAAAAGAGCGAGTATCTCAGATGTAAAAACTCTGACACATCACTTTCTAACAAAACTCCATAAAACAGCCCCAAGTTTAAGCCATTAACTCAACTCGGCAAAGTGATAAAATTAAGTCTTTGATATTAAAAATCTTCATATATTCCTTTCCCCTGTTTTCTCATTGCCCCATTCACGGAGCTGGAATATAGTTAACTCCGCTTTTGAGAATGACAGGATTGATGCTGTACAAATCAATTTCCTGGTCGTGAGACTGTGGTCCTGAACTGTACAATCACAGAGAGGCAAAAGCAGGAGAAAGGAGGTAGAAATGGATTTGCTCCCCTCCAGCTTCCTCAGTGGATACATGGTATTTTCATGTTTTAAAAATTTTAATTACTTAAAATCCATTATAATTTGTAAGAAGAAAAGGGAAAATATATATATATGTATATATATACCATTTGATGGGTAAAAAGGCCCCAAAGTGATGTGTAAATTTCTCTAGACTACAGAGCTTGTTAGTGGAGCTCTGGAGGTCTAATGGTAAGGAGTTGCACTACCAACTCGAAAGATTGTGGTTCAAAGCCATCATTTGCTTCACTGGAGAAATATGAGCAATCTCCATCAGAGTGATTTATAGCCTCTGAAAATCCAATGGAGGGTTACCCAGGTTCTGCCTTGAAGGTGCACAACAACATACAGCGTGTTAGTCACATTGTTACAGTTGATTCTTCTGATTTCCAGTCTAGAAACTAAAGAGAAGCTTTTAAGCTCAAAGGAAGAAACATTTCAATTCTGTACTTATAAATAGCAGACTAACAAAAGATTATGAATTTGCTATTATAAATTCTGACCACTCCAAAAAATCATCAAATGTTCCTTTAAAAATAATTTACTATCTTGCAATCACACGCACAGGCAGAAGGAGAAGGGAGTGGGAGACATGTCAATATATGTAATCTGACTTAAAACAAAAGTATTAGCAGTAAAGGTAATAAAAATGGTTGCACACACATACCAAGAGAGAGACAGACAGATAGAAAGTGAAGAGGAGAAAGAGGGAGAAAATGAGAGACAGTGATGTATATGTGTGAGTATGTAATCGGACTTGGAAAAAAAAGTAATAAAAATAAAGGTAATTAAAATGGTCAAGGTACAAGTGTGCTTCAAAGTTTGAGTTAACTAGATTTACTGCTTAGATGAAGACCAAATGCAGTGTATAAGATAGAAGATGACTCAATTTTCTTACCTTAGCCATGGGAAAATTGGACATCTGCCATTTTCAGAGATCAATAAAGTTGTGAGCGATTTGGTAGGAAATGAATGGGAATCACGAATCTCTTTCCAGGCATATTAGGTTTCAGTTTCCCACTCTAGGTCTAAATGGGGATGTAAAGAGGTACTGTAATACTTAAGTATAGAATTCACAGAAATTTTTGGATCAGGGTCAACACAAGAGAGTTTAAAATATTTATCGCCATTAGACTGGATGAGATCCACTAAAGAGTAAAAGAAGATAGAGAAGAAAAAATATCGCAACCCTGAGGCTCCACCATGCCCAGAGGTTGGAAGGAAAAGGGGAGAAAAATCAGTAAACTTAAATAGTTCAGCCAATGAAGTGAAAGAAATATCCCAAAGATGACGTAAAGAAGCTTACCAAGAAGAGCTCCTTACCCTTGATATACGATATACAAGGATTAAGATGAAAACTAAGAATTAATCTGGAAGAAGAAATGCCTTTCATATTAAGACCAAAACCAGAGGGAAGTTTGCTGTGAGTGGGAACAGACTTGATAGCAGTGGATTTTTTGGGGTGGAGGGCAGGACATTTGAATACATTTTTTGAGTGGAGTGATTTCAATAAAGAATCTTGTTGTTGTTAGGTGCCATCAAGTCGAGTACAACTCATAGTGACCCTATGAACAAAAGATCTGAACCTAGTTCTGTCCTGCACCAACCATCCTCACAATTCCTGGCACACAATGAGCCCTGGCAGCAGTCACCTTGTCAATCTACCCGGTGGAGTGTCTTCCTCTCCTTTGCCGACCCTCCACCCTTCCCAGAATCATGTCCTTCTCCAAGGAGCATAACCTCCCAGCAATATGTCCAAAGTGTGTGAGGTGAAGCCTCATCATTCTTGCCTCCCAAGAGCACTCTGGCTGCACCCTCTCCAAGACATATCTAATCATTTTCTTGGTCATCCATGGAATATTTAGTGCTCTTCTCCAACACAACCCAAAGGTATTTATTCTTTTTATGTCATCCTTATTCATTGTCCAGGTCTCATACCTAGTAATTGGAAAGACCATGGCCTCATGTGGCAATGCTGAAAGATGCTATGGTAAATGTACTGAATGACCCAGAAAGCACCAACAGAAGATGAAGGGAATGCAGAGAGTCACTGTATGAGAAAGAATCGATTGACAGTGAAAAATTTCAGAAGTACCATATGAACAGGAGCCTGTGATAATGAAAGAGGAAGAGGAAGCTGCATTGAAGACACTGGCAAAAAATAAGGCCCCAGGAATCGACAGGATACCACCTGACTTTTCAATAAAGAATACAAATAAAAATATATATATATATATCATTTTCCCCAAGAAGTTTCCTTTTTTAAAAGATAGTCATCCAAAAGGGATGAAGGTAAATTAGGAAAATGGATATGAGAACAAGATAATGTTTTACTGGGAGATTATTATTACATGTATGAGAATTGATCCGGAAAAGAGTTAAAATTTGATAATGTCAGAGAGAGGAGAAATAGATGTTAAAATTGTAAAATGAGAGATTCAGTCCATCAAAAAGTTGAAAGATTGGCCAAACAAGGAATTATCATAATGTTAGTAAAAAGGAAAGTAAATTAAAATGCAAATATAGAAATTAAAACATGAAAACCTTCATGCTTTTTTGGTATTTGTCTTTATTTTCTTCACAGAAATAGTAAACAAGCATTTGTCTTTGGAGGTTAATAGCTACAGCAAAGTTATTGCACTTCCAGGTTCCTTTAAGGAAAAAGGATGGTGGTCCCTGCTGCCCATCAGTGTGTGTGTGTGTGTGTGTGTGTGTGTGTGTGTGTGTGTGTGTGTGTGTGTGTACACGTTTGGAGATAGGAAAAGGATGAGGAATATTTTTAATCCAAACAGTAGTTCCCAATTGTTGAATATTATTACATCAGGTGAATGCTAGGTGTCAATGCCAATGCCACCAGACCTTAATTTTGACCTTGTTTCTCAGAGTGACAAAGGGTATACTTAAATTTCATATTTAGTTGTTAGTCCTCATTCCGAAATAGAGCTTAGCCTTCACATCAGGGTTCCTGATAATTTGTCTCCCTCTCAACAGCTGGAGGTCTAGACCCTGATCTAGTATCCCTCAAAACTAGCAAGCAAATGTTTGTTTTGTTTGGTTTTTAAATTGGATGGACCATGAGGACCTCTAACACTTTTCAGAGCTTAAATTATCATCACCATCAGGAGACTCTTACTCCATTACTCACCATATTGAACTTATCTGGATTAGAGACAGATTCAGATCAAATCTGAGCTCAACACTGTCCTTCCACAGAGTAGTGTGAGCTGATGGCCACTTCTTATGCATCCATGGCTATAAAGGGATGAGTTCTCAGGCCCTGGTTCTGCCTAGGACTGCTGATCCACAGGCTCTTGCCTGGCAATACCACTCATATGTCCTGTGAGCTCTCAGATGCTCCTTTGGCCACAGTCTGCTGTGCTAGATTACTCCACACCCTATGTCTTGGTTACTTGATGCCAGAGTCTTGATCTATCAATCTTTGTGAAGTTAGATACTTTGCCTCTAACCTAAGGCAAACACCTGTCTCTCTTTGTACATTCTTCATCTGGCTGTCTGCACAGAAATTTTATTTCACAAAAGATCCTTCCCATTTCTTTCACCCTACTCACCCATTGAATTGTGCACTTCTATGATTAACACTTTACCTGCCCCCTATCCTCACCACTCTATTTCCAACCTCCCTCCCACCCCACCTGGGATCCTCAGTGGTGAAAATGTTTAATGTAATTTGTATATAACTTAAATATTTAACCTCTTCAAGTGTTCAACAGCACTACTTCACTTATGGATGTTAGTATGTACATATGCAGGATTTTCTTCACCATCTATCATGACGCTGCCAATCTGCCCAGTGGTGATTGTTAATAGCTCAACTCCATAATCAACACACTTGGTACCAGCAACCAAGATATCAGAAGACAAATTGCACTGGAAAAATCAGCTGTCAGGGAACTCTGCAGAGCACAGAGAAGAACAATGATGTCAGTCTAGAGACTAACATTCACCTAATCCAGGCCACTGTTTTCGCAATTACTTGCTATGCAACAGAAAGCTGGACAATGACTAAAGACGATAGAAGAAGAATTGATGCTTTTGAGCTGTGAGGCTGGAGAAGTGTCCTGAATATACTATGGACTCCTAGGAGAACAAACAGGTTTGTCCTGAAAAGGGTAAAACCCGGCTGCTCCTTCAAGGCGAGGATTTTGAAGCTCTGACTGACATATTTTGAGCATATTGCAGGGAGGAAACAGTCCTTGGAGAAGGACATTATGCTTGCAAAGGTGGAGGGACAGTGCAAGAGAGGAAGGCCCTCGATAATAGATTGACAGTCACTGGGGTAATGGAGGTAGGTTTGTCAGAGACAATGAGATTGGCTCATGAGAGATCCAGTTTTGAAGCTGTTTTACACAGGGTCACTATGAGTCACATATGACTCAAGAGCACATAACAATTACAACAACATGCAGGATTAAAATTGAGGGAATAATAATTAACATTTTCTAATATACTCTGGTTGTTGGTGCATATATCTGCATGAGAGTAGTGTTCACTGGACTTCCTTGTAAGGGTATGGATATAATCCTATCACTCACAACGTTGTACTTCAAGATGGACCTAGAAATTTCTTTTGTGACTATGAAAGCAACTCCATTTTTCCTCACTTTTTCGTCTCCAGAATAATCATACAATAATCTGACTCGACATGCCCCATGCCAGTCCATCTTATCTCTCCAATGCTGAGTATGTCAATATTTATGCGTTCCATTTCTTTCTTAACAATTTCTAATTTTCCTACATTCATGGTTCTCAGGGCAACACTGCATGGTTCAAAATTGGGAAGGGTGTACGCCAGGGATGTGTCCTATCTCCATACCTTTTCAACCTGTATGCAGAGCAGATTATCTGAGAGGCTGGGCTCTATGAGGAGAAGCGTGGCGTTAGAATTAGTGGAC